>NC_069508.1:122618761-122916261 GCF_027579735.1 Bombina bombina
ACCATTATTAATTCTGTGTGGTAATTCTCCCTATTATAGCTCGCACTGCCTGCACACGCCTCATTCATAGGATCCTAGTGATTGGCTTAGATGACGCCTCGCGTAGGATCTTCCCAATTGGAGGAGAGAGGGGTGTTAAGTAGAGCAGGTTAAGTAGAGCAGGTTATCATTGTTCAGTATAAGCCTGATGAAACGACCTGTGGGTCAAGAAACGCGTTGTTTGTTGCTGTACATCTTTTAAACTTTTTATTCTAATAAACTTTCAATTTTTTTTGATTACCTGCTCTACGCTTGATGTCTCTGGTTTGTTCGCTGACCTGTCTATCATACTGCCAAGGCTGGTGACTGGGCACTTCACAGACAGCTCCCCTTGTGACGTGGTCCCGCAAGTTGCTGCTGATTGGGTCTTGGATTCCACGTGTTGATCCAGCGTGTTTGTCTGTCGGGCGACTAAAGGTCCCGTCCTGTGCTGTGAGGCATACGTTTATGCCGCTACATTTGTGAGTACCCCCACTTTGGGCTGCTTTATCCACTTTGCTCCTCTGTTGTTGGACGATACTGTCCCATAAGGCGCCTCTCTCTTCTGTTCACACAGAATCATCTCATCGATTCCACTTCAAAGAGTGCTACCTGACCATACGAGTGATCCGCTGTCTTAAGACCACCTTTACATCCAGGACTGGTTTTATTGATATAGTGCGCACCTTATTTAAAGATCTCTTTTTCTCTATTTTTTCTCTTGGAGTAATACCTGTTGCAAGACTTCAACCGCACGGCTTACCTACACCTTCCTGGATTCATGATTCATGAGGTGAATGCCATTCTGCTTCAATGTACCTCAATGATTCTATATTCATGTGTTGCAAATGCCGATGCGGGTCTTCACTTGCTAGGCTCCGGTAAAGGTAGATATTGTGATTGATGGCGTTCTCCACGCTACAAAGTTACCATCCAAACATTACGCGTTTCGCCCCTCCCCTTTCTGGGTTGGACTTGAGGCTTCATCAGGTATACATCTGACGAAGCCTCAAATCCAACCCAGAAAGGGGAGGGGCAACACGCGCATAC
The DNA here is from genome assembly GCF_027579735.1 of Bombina bombina. Taxonomy (NCBI): domain Eukaryota; kingdom Metazoa; phylum Chordata; class Amphibia; order Anura; family Bombinatoridae; genus Bombina; species Bombina bombina. The sequence goes on from NC_069508.1 coordinate 122,619,830, forward strand.
AATTGTGTTGTGCTATTATCTGCTTCACATTTTATCTGGTATTAACATTGTAAATTGTATGAAGGCAGACCTGGTGTCTTTACCACTTCTTTAATAAACGTTTGGTTTATAATGTGTTTTCCTGTGCAACCTTGTTTTGGTTTGGTTCATATTATTATATATAGAGCCCTATCTCTTTAAGTGCTAAATAATTATTTGAGACTGTTAGCACTCGTACATAACACTTGATGTATATATATATATATATATATATATATATATATTCTGAGTGCCCCCTTCTCTTGTCTGTGTGTATATATATATATATATATATATATATATATATATATATATATATATATATATATATATACATATATGTGTGTGTGTGTGTATATATACATATATGTGTGTGTATATATATACATATATGTGTGTGTGTGTGTATATATATATACATATATGTGTGTGTGTATATATATATATATATATATATATATATATATATATATAAAAATTATTTATTTTATTTATTTAGCAATATGACATTGAGTTGACTAGTACATTTGCTCTCCTAAATACTTTCTTTTCCCCTCAAATGACTGCAATATTTTTTTCATCACAGCTATGTGTGTGTCTGTCTATGTTTACACACATAATTCAAAGATCATATATGTTAAAATCCTGGTATAAAAGAAACAAAAGCAACACATTGGTACATTTCACCAATGTATAAATATGTATAAATGTATACAAATATCAATTTTGCTATCCTTATAGTAACTATATAAATTAAACCTTTTATTTTTCTTAAAAAATGTATATTTAAAAAAAATATTGAATACAAATAGTCTCAACATAATTTTTCTTCTTTTGAAAATTGAAAGGCACCTTGCCTCTATTTGAATGACCTATCTGCTGCTTTTTCATATGTCAGACGGGGTTCACATAATTAGAGCAATATGTTGTAAGGGCTTTAAGATGAGAATCTCACATTCAGATGACCCTTAAAAGATAAGACAGAGAATTACCTGCAAAGGTTCATACAAGTAGAAGTCAGTTGCTCTGACCATTAGCAGGACCTAAGGCTACGTATTATCTGACTGACCTACTGAATACTTCTGAAGCCTTAATATTAACCCATTGCTACATACTTTTATTTGTAATAGTAAAAAAAAAAAAATGCTGTCAGTTTTGTAATGATAAACAAAATGTAAAACCCCCCATTAATATTTGATTAAAAAAAACTAATAAAAAATGTACATTGTAGTTCTTCACCTTCTCTTTGTATGAAAAGTATTGTGATCAGGGAGCACTTAAACGTCCTACTTCTCTATGTATAAACACTAGATCTCAGGGGTATTAAAAACACTGTTCAAATGTTAAAGGGGCACTCAACTGGTCTATTTAAAAGGCCAAAATAAAAATCATAAATACTTTCCTTTTGTGTTCTTCAAAATATGTCTTGTTAATGGCATATTTCTTAAAGACGCCCTTTCTCTTTAAGTCTCTACACTCTGCAGCCATTTTTAATTCTTCCAGAAGCAGAACACTATAGCCATTCAGAAGCTGTAATGCTTTCTTCTATTTAGACTGAAGTGTGTGTATATATATATATATATATATATATATATATATATATATATATATATATATACACAAAACACGGGTGGGGTCAGAGCTTGTGAGTGAGTGCTGGACTTTCTCTGTGTGCTATATATATATATATATATATATATTAGGCAAAAGCAGGTACACTCACGGGGTCTTCAATAACACATGGGTATTTATTCCCACTAACGCAGAATACCCATATGTTATTGAAGACCCCTTGAGTGTACCTTCTTTTGCCTTCTTTTTACCTTCTTTTGCCTACTGTATTCACTATATCAGGACTTCACCCGGGGGATTGTGTACTTTGAGTGACGTGAGTACTTGACCCTTTTACTACATTGCTGTCTCTCTCTCTCTCTCTCTCTCTCTCTCTTTCTCTATCTATATTGTGTATATATATATATATATATATATATGCATGTATATATTATAGAGGGCTCATTTGGTGAGTGGAAATTTAACAGTGGCAAGTGAAAGTTAGTGTGTTAATGTCTACAAATATTATCTGAAGGGATATTATATATCCATGAAAGGACAAGGATACATTTTTCCTCTAGGGCTATAGGTACCCCATTATTGCTTATACTATTACTTCTGAGAGGGTAAACAGGGGCAGAAAGAGATTGGAGAGGAAACGTGACAGTGGAGAAAAAGATAGTGTTAAGAAAGAGTAGAGAAATAAAAATAAAAAAGAGTGAAGAGATTTGAGAGTGTAAAGAGAAGATATGGCCTGAGAGAGAAGGGAGGGGGTAAAAAGAGAGATTGAAAAGAGGAGGGAGTGGAGAAAGATAGATGATAGATATAAAACAAATGTTCCAGGTCTGCTAGGACCTCACATTAATGTCAACACTCTGCATTCTTTGTTAAACAGATACCTTTTTATGTCCAGCTGTTGTCTTCCCCAGAATCCTAGTTCATGTTGCTAACTGCTATGCACTTAATTTTTGTTAATTTATTAAGTTTGTAGCATTATTTAAGTTACAGTATAAAACAAAAACAATATTAAAAATTACTGCTTAATAAGGTGCTTCACATTTGCTAAACATATGCAAAGAGGGGGTAGTGGATGGGATCAAAAGTGGCAAGTAACATTTGGGGATGGCTAGTAGTTTAGGACTTGAAATTTTGATATATATACTGTTTACTGTGTGTGTATATATATATATATATATTTAAAAAGTGGTCACACTTAAATGTTCCATAACTTGTATGCTATTTGTATTTTGTCATCTATTGAAACTTCAAGTGTGAGAGATGGGAAACTCTAACATTTTAAACACTGAGCTTATTTGCATAAAAAAAAACCTAAAAAAACTAAGCTGTCTGGATCTATAGAAAGCAGTTGTTTTTTTTTTTTGCTTAGGGGGAATACATATCATAGAGATTTACATAATTAAACTTCCTTTGCATTGTAAAATATAGCCTTTGTGAGAAAGGTTTAACAATCACAGGGACTCAACTAATATTTGATAGTGATGTGAGAAGACAGCACATATTTGTCATGCTTGAATATGTTTCCATGAAGGGTTAATCTGACAGTCAGCCAACTCTAATGCCCCACTGATAATAATGAAAATTCTAATATTCATATCATAAAGCCTTTTGTGTCCTTTTCAAAACTAAACTAAGATAATTAGGATTGCAGCTAATTTCTGATGTTATTTAATAACACCTCCTGCTAGATTTCTCATGTAAGCTCAGCAAGAAGAGAGATCATGTCTAATAGAAATAAACTTGTGCATTTTTTTAAAGCCCAGGACCATAGTTTTCTTAATAAAGGAGATCCCTGCTGTTTGGAGTTTGCCAACTGCCATGCCAACTTCATTGGGGAAAATTGGATTAACAGTAGCAGTTGATTGCAGCAAAGTCCCTTCTCTCCATTACAATTTCTTTTTTTAAAGTAAATTCAATTACTTCTTTTGTAGATATTAAAATGTATACAATGTGCTAAAGGTTTTATTTTCAACAACACAGTAAACAAAAGGAACAATTAGAATTGATTGTACTCATTTATGTCACTGGTGAGGTTACTGTTCAAATCTATGACTATGTCTTCCCTACTGTGTCCTATATTTTGACATATCTTTTAAGTGGGAAAGTATACTTTAAAGGCATTTAAAGCATTTCTGTTCACTTGCCCTGACACCAATTAAATCTGCAATTTAAAACATAATAGAAGCTATAGAAAAATAAATAATGACCCAAAGAGCTTCATTTATGAAGCTGCGGATTCAAATTCGGAGCCCCGGGGGTGCAGGTTTGGCGCAAGAGCCTGAAAAACGAATTATGTAGCAGCAGTCTTAAGAATGCTGCTACTTAACCTCTCTGCCACATCATGCACACCCTTGCAGATCCAATTGGTATAATTGACAACCAATTAATTGCCAGGATTACAGGTAACCGTAAAAGAACTGTCAATCAGGTGTTTGATAAATTGGCGCCAAATCTGATTTTAATGCATGATACATTTTCAATGCATGTCTTGTTTATAAAGATAGATAATGCCATTACTACCCATTCCCCAGCTTTGCACAACCAACATTGATATATTAATATACTTTATAACATTTAAACCTCTAAATTTCTGCCTGTTTTACTACAGTCAACCTCTTATTACATGTTCTTTTTTTATTAGCTTTTCACAACAGGGGAGTGCTAGTTCATATGAGCCATATAGATAACATTGTGTTCACACCCGAGGAGTTATTTAAGAGTTAGCACAACACAGTACTAAATGCAAGTCAATCAGGGGGCTGTCAGAAGATACTTAGATACAAGGTAATCACAGAGGTAAAAAGTGTATTAATATAACTGTGTCGGTTATGCAAAACTGAGGAATGGGTAATAAAGGGATTATCTACCGTTTAAAACAATAAAAAATATATTGTAGACCGTCCCTTTAACTGTAAATATATAATTGTTACTAAAAGTTACTTTACGGTGATGGGCATGGTTAGGATTTTTTTATCTATACCTCGTCTCAGTATGTAGAATTTATAAAGGCTTTATTCTGTTGTCAACTATCTTATCTCATAACTATTTATTGCATCAATCCCTTATAGCCTTGCAGAATCTCTTGTTGTGTTACAAGTAAAGGGTCATTCCAGACAAAATTTAAGCACATCAATGCATTTGAATAGAGCTTGTTTGCAATATACTTGCATTAACAGAAATGCTTCTAGTATAAGCTGTCACTGTTTTTTACAGTGAGCTTTTATTGTGCACGTGAAACATATTTAAATATGCTTCATGCACCAATATTTTAAACAGTATGAGGCCGGGCTTGCCGGAAACAGAAGTTATGAAGCAGCGGTCTAAAGTACACTGCTCCATAACTTGTCCGCCTGCTCTAAGGCGGCGGTCAGAAATCAACCCGATCGAAAACGATCAGATTGATTGACACCCCCTGCTAGCAGCCGATTGGCCACAAATCTGCAGGGGCGGCATTGCACCAGCAGTTTACAAGAACTGCTGGTGCAATGATAAATACCGACAGCGTATGTTGTCGGCATTTATCGATGTGCAGCGGACATGATACGCTACATCGTATCATGTTCGCTTGCACTATAATAAATATACCCCTATGTCTGCTCAGAGTCATCGCATCGCCAGAACAAAATGAGGCACCAACAGCTTTCAGAACAGACACTGTGTTCCAAAGACTGTTGCATGAAGCATATTTAGATTTAGTGATAGCTTTTACTAGAAGAAGTTTTGTTAAAGGGCCATGAGACCCAAACATTTTATTTTCATGTTCCAGATAGAGAATACAATTTTAAACAACTTTCCAATTTATTTATATTATATAATTTGCTTCATTCTCTTGATATTGTTGAATGATCAGCAATCCACTACTGGGAGCTAGCTGAATACATCAGGCTAGCCAGCAAGAAGCATAAATATGCAGCCACGAATCAGCAGGTAGCTCCCAGTAGTGTATCACTGCTCCTGAGCCTACCTAGGACAATGAATACCAAGAGAAAAAAAACTAATTAGATAACAGAAGCAGTATTGGACATACTCAATAGAGGGCCTTGGTGCAAAAATTTTTTGGGGCCCTCCAAAGCTAACTAAGTAGTAAGAAATTGTAATAATATACATTTTCTTCTGTAAAGTATAATAATTTGATAGATTGATGATGGATGGATGAACAGATAGATGAACCTGGATACAGTTTTAATAAAAGGATCCCCATCATTAGGATTGTACACATTCTAAACATGCCTATATGTTTCATGTCCCTTTAATGCAAGTATAGTGCAAAAATGATAATATTCAAAGGTGAAATGCATTAATGTACATTTCTGTTTGGGCTGAAATGTCCCTAAAGAGTAAGATAATAAAATTCAACTATCTCTTCAATTGTCTAAAAATCTATGTGTATTTACATGAGATAATTATACAAATTTTATCCAATGCAGCATTTTATAACATTGCTACTAGTGCACATTTTAATATTTTCTTACCATGATATAATTGTCCTTTTTATTTGTTTGCTAGAACTAAAGCTTGATAAAAAAAACATGGAAACCAATAAATTGTTATTTGGTTCATTATATCCTTTATGACTATGAGTTTTATACTCTTTATGACTATGAGTGTCATTGGGCCTGATGATCTAAACCTACCAGCGGGATGATCTAATACGTCTCATCAGTACTGCAAGAGTTGTTTATCTCTCTCCGTGGAGTTCTGGATGTGGAGAGGCACCTCCAGTGCAAAATAATACTCAATTAAAGCCCCAAAGATTTGGCGAGATTTCTCTCCATGCCTTTGAGTTACTGATTATCAGGTCCATTGTTTAATTTACAACATACAATTGTTTCTGGACTGTTTACTTGTTGGGTTTTGCCGTGATATTGAAGCTATTCCTATGCTTTCCATTATATACTTGAGTATTGGCTTAATATTATTAGAATAAAAAAAAGAAAATAATTGTATAGCTCTATATTGTCGCACTCTCTATGAGAACATCCATTTTTTCAAGATTCGTACCGCCACCTTAAAGTCAGTAGTTATGAGTTTTACGCTACAAATCTGTATCATAAAACTCATAATTTAAGTGCTAAAAAGTACACCAACACCCATAAACTACCTATTAACCCCTAAACTGAGGCCCTCCGGCATTACAAACACTAAAATAAATTATTAACCCCTAATCTGCCGCTCTGGACATTGCTGTCACTATAATAAACATATTAACCCCTAAACTGCAGCACTCCCGCATCGTAAACACTACTTAAATATTATTAACCCCTAATCTGCTGTCCCTAACATCGCCGCAACCTACATTACTGTTATTAACCCCAAATTTGCTGCCCCCAATGTCGCCGCCACTATACTAAAGTTATTAACCCCTAAACCTAACCCTAAGTCTAACCCTAACCCTAACACCCACTAACTTTAATATAATTAAAATAAATCTAAATAAAAATTACTATCATTAACTAAATAATTCATATTTAAAACTAAATACTTACCTGTAAAATAAACCCTAAGCTAGCTACAATATAACTAATAGTTACATTGTAGCTAGCTTAGGTTTTATTTTTATTTCACAGCTAAGTTTTTATTTTAAGTATTTATTTTAATTAGGTAGAATAGTTAGTAAATAGTTATTAACTATTTACTAACTACCTAGTTAAAATAAATACAAAGTTACCTGTAAAATAAAACCTAACCTGAGTTACACTAACACCTAACCTTACACTACAATTAACTAAATTACATTTAATAAGGGTAGGTAGCGATGACATTGGGGACGGCAGATTAGGGGTTAATAAGTGTAGGTAGGTAGCAACGACATTGGGGGCAGCATATTAGGGGTTAATAAGTGTAGGTAGGTGGCGGCGATGTCGGGGCGGCAGATTAGGGTTAATAAGTGTAATGTAGGTGTCGGCGGCGGCAGATTAGGGGTGTTTAGACTCAGGGTTTATGTTAGGGTGTTAGGTATAAACATAAATTTTGTTTCCCCATAGGAATCAATGGGGCTGCGTTTATTAGGCTTTTTTTTAGACGGCTCTCCCCATTGATGTCTATGGGGAAATCGTGCACAAGCACGTAAAACCAGCTCACAGCAGCGCTGGTATTTGGTATGGAGCTCAATTTTGCTCAACGCTCACTTATTGCCTGCTAACGCCGGGTTTTTGCAAACTTGTAATAGCAGCGCTATAGGGATATGAGCGGTGACAATAACTTGCAGGTTAGCACCGAGCCGCTTATGACGCAAAACTCGTAATCTAGCCGTATGTCTTTTATTGGTAGAACTAGTTGCATGTAGTGTAGCTTAGTAATGGGCTCCCCAAAAGCTTAGTAATGAGCTCCCCAAAAGCTTTGTAATGAACTCCCAAAAAACTTAGTTATGGGCTTACAAAACCTTAGTAATGGGCTCCCCAAAAGCTTAGTAATGGGCTCCCCAAAAGTTAAGGAGACCGATGTTACAATCTAGTAGTGCATTTCTGCTCTGCATTATGATGTTTGTATGTGTACATGATATTACTCTCCTTATTTTTGAAGTTTTCAATTACTTTACAAATCATGTTTACATTTTTATATAACTCTGTATTACAAGTACAGAAATAAAGTTTTTCCCTTTGAATGTGCAAAGTGCATATTTCAGATGGCTTCAAATACATCACCATTGATTGCCAACCAGTAGAAAAGTTACTAGTTAGAGACTAAACACCTTGTAATGACAAGACACTTATGTTGCATTGCTATTGAACAGTGTTTCCCAAACCCAGCCCTCAGGACCCTTAACAGACCAGATATTCATTATCTCTTAAAGGGACACTGAACCCAATGTTTTTCCTTTTATGATTCAGATAGAGCATGCAATTTTAAGCAACTTTCTAATTTACTCCTATTATCAAATTTTCTTTGTTCTCTTGCTATCTTCATTTTAAAAGCAGAATTTTATATCTTAGCAGCCAGCCCATTTTAGGTTCAGCACCATGGATAGCGCTTGTTATTGGAAGCTTACATTTACACACCAATAAGCAAGCATAACCCAGGTTCTCAACCAAAAAATGGGCCAGCTCCTTTGCATCCCATTCCTGCTTTTTAAATAAAGATAGCTAGAGAACGAAGAAAACTTGATAATAGGAGTAAATTAGAAAGTTGCTTAAAATTGTATGCTCTATCTGAATCATGAAAGAAAACATTTGGGTTTAGTGTCCCTTTAACTAGAGCACATGTGAAATAATCATCTAACCCATGGGTGCCCAACCATGGTGCTCCAGAGGATTATTGAACTACATTTCCAATGATGCTCAGTGTCTGAGCATAATGGGAAATGTAGTTCCAAAAACCTCTGTAGCACCAAGGTTAAGTACCCCTGATGTAACCCATCAGCTAATTATATCACCTGTGCTCTAGTTAAGCTACAGGGAATGCAGAATTATTAGGCAAATGAGTATTTTGACCACATCATCCTCTTTATGCATGTTGTCTTACTCCAAGCTGTATAGGCTCGAAAGCCTACTACCAATTAAGCATATTAGGTGATGTGCATCTCTGTAATGAGAAGGGGTGTGGTCTAATGACATCAACACCCTATATCAGGTGTGCATAATTATTAGGCAACTTCCTTTCCTTTGGCAAAATGGGTTAAAAGAAGGACTTGACAGGCTCAGAAAAGTCAAAAATAGTGAGATATCTTGCAGAGGGATGCAGCACTCTTAAAATTGCAAAGCTTCTGAAGCGTGATCATCGAACAATCAAGCGTTTCATTCAAAATAGTCAACAGGGTCGCAAGAAGCGTGTGGAAAAACCAAGGCGCAAAATAACTGCCCATGAACTGAGAAAAGTCAAGCGTGCAGCTGCCAAGATGCCACTTGCCACCAGTTTGGCCATATTTCAGAGCTGCAACATCACTGGAGTGCCCAAAAGCACAAGGTGTGCAATACTCAGAGACATGGCCAAGGTAAGAAAGGCTGAAAGACGACCACCACTGAACAAGACACACAAGCTGAAACGTCAAGACTGGGCCAAGAAATATCTCAAGACTGATTTTTCTAAGGTTTTATGGACTGATGAAATGAGAGTGAGTCTTGATGGGCCAGATGGATGGGCCCGTGGCTGGATTGGTAAAGGGCAGAGAGCTCCAGTCCGACTCAGACGCCAGCAAGGTGGAGGTGGAGTACTGGTTTGGGCTGGTATCATCAAAGATGAGCTTGTAGGGCCTTTTCGGGTTGAGGATGGAGTCAAGCTCAACTCACAGTCCTACTGCCAGTTTCTGGAAGACACCTTCTTCAAGCAGTGGTACAGGAAGAAGTCTGCATCCTTCAAGAAAAACATGATTTTCATGCAGGACAATGCTCCATCACACACGTCCAAGTACTCCACAGCGTGGCTGGCAAGAAAGGGTATAAAAAAAGAAAATCTAATGACATGGCCTCCTTGTTCACCTGATCTGAACCCCATTGATAACCTGTGGTCCATCATCAAATGTGAGATTTACAAGGAGGGAAAACAGTACACCTCTCTGAACAGTGTCTGGGAGGCTGTGGTTGCTGCTGCACGCAATGTTGATGGTGAACAGATCAAAACACTGACAGAATCCATGGATGGCAGGCTTTTGAGTGTCCTTGCAAAGAAAGGTGGCTATATTGGTTACTGATTTGTTTTTGTTTTGTTTTTGAATGTCAGAAATGTATATTTGTGAATGTTGAGATGTTATATTGGTTTCACTGGTAAAAATAAATAATTGAAATGGGTATATATTTGTTTTTTGTTGTTGCCTAATAATTATGCACAGTAATAGTCACCTGCACACACAGATATCCCCCTAAAATAGCTAAAACTAAAAACAAACTAAAAACTACTTCCAAAAATATTCAGCTTTGATATTAATGAGTTTTTTGGGTTCATTGAGAACATGGTTGTTGTTCAATAATAAAATTAATCCTCAAAAATACAACTTGCCTAATAATTCTGCACTCCCTGTATAATGAATATCTGGCCTGTTAAAAGGACATTCCAGCCAAAATTAAAATGCACATGGATACATTTTAGTCTTGAATAGAAGCATTTTTGTAATATACATGTATTTGCAAACATGCTTTTAATAAAAGTTATAGCTGTTTCAAACGTGTATTTAAGTATGCTCTGTGCACCAGCATTTGAAACACAGCACTTGCTCAGAGAGCCTGAGTTGTTTTGTATCATCTGGTAATGACTTATTTTGTTAATGGCTCACATGATTACAAGCCCCACTGGTGTTCTGAGCAGCTGCAGTATTAAAAATGCTGGTGCACTGAGAATATCTAGCTATGTTTCACATGCACGTGCAGAGAAAAATGCTCACACTAAAACAGTGATAACTTTTACCAGAAGCATTTTTGCCAATGCATGTATATTACAAAGATGTTTCTATTCAAACATGTAGTTCATCTATGTGCATTTAAATTTTGACTGGAATGTCCCTTTAAGGGTCCTGAGGACTGGAGTTGGAAAATACTGATATAGAATAACATATTAACAATGTTTGTTGCAATTGTTTTTCAATAGCCAAACTCCATCCAACACCTTATTCTCCAGCTCTAAAAATTATATGAAAGAGGGGCAAAATTAATAAAGTTTTTTGAAAAGTTGTTTTACTATGCATAACTATTCCTTTAACAGAGAAAAGTAATATGTTTGCTTAGTGTTATAGAGCCCTAATGTCTTAGTTGTCTGCTGCAACATTTCACTGGTAACAGATCAGTGGAAATGTTCATTCTTGTATATATACTATATAGCAATCAGCAGTGAATAGACTGTAATTATCATAATTGTGTGGCTGATCATGTCCATACACATCTACTAACATGCTAGCAACTCAATAAAGTAACAATAAGTGAAATATAACCTGCATACCAGATTTAATAACGCAAATTACTCTTATAAGTTTACAATCATTTTGAATATTTCAAAATACAATAGACATAATATATACAGTATTTGTATTCATTAAACATATTTTGTTGTAATAAGTAGACTTAAACATGTCTGTTTTGTGTTATTTGCTTTTATATTATCTGTATTAAATGTTTATCACGGTTCAAGTTTCATGTTGCAATGCTCATAAAAAAGTGAATTAGTGGAAAAAATGATTGTTTATGGATAACTGAGAAACATTTAAAGATGTGGGTGGTAAGTCGCTTTGTTGGCACATTGTTCATTTTTTAATGTGCAAATTACAAACACGGAGACAAAGGCTCATACACATGCATGGATGATTCAGCCAGTGACACTTACACACTAATATTCACACATTAATGTGATTTACCAAAGCTACGTTAATTAGTTCATAAAACAGTTGAATTAGACTCTTGAATGCACAATGCACTAGAACCTGTTTTAGTAGTGAAAGGGTTAATGCCACTCCTGTGTTAGTTTGTGGAATCCATTTAAAGATTGCAATATTTAACATAAATTGTGATTTAAAGGCAGAGAAGGATCAAACTTGAAATGTGCATTTTAAATTTAAATAGAAGCATTTTCACTTATTATATTATTATACTTCCGTTAGCAAAAATGCCTCTTGTAAAAATTATTACTGTTTTTAGAGGCATAAGCGCATATGCTGTGAGGACCGTGCACCAGTATTTAAAGGGACATTAACACTTTGAGATGGTAATTTAAAATGATACATTTTATATATTAAAAACTGCAAATACTTTCAATATTTATTTTGTCCCCCTTTTCTTGTAATTCCATTCAGAAATTGTGAGGTTTTCAGTTTCTGTTAGAAATGAAAGCGCAGAACACTGTTATATTCCATACAGCCATTGGTTGCACACTCTAGTGACCTATTTATAACAGTACCTAATTGGCCACAGCAGAAAAGGTAACCTAAGTTACAATATGGCAGCTCCCGCTGTTTTATAGACACTAAAACTTTACACTTATTTTGTAAATATTTGAATAGCTAATAAAACTTTAAAAATAAATATATATGCTATTCTCAGAGTAATCTTTAATTTGAATGCATCATTCTATCTAGCATTTATTTAGTGTTTCATGTCCTTTAAAAACTAACCGTTCTCAGAGAGTCAGCAGTTGCTTATATGACACAAATTAGAGGGACAGTCTACCACACATAGTTATGTTTAATGCTTACCTTAATTTCAGACAAGCCTCTTGCACCCATTTATATATAATACAGCATGAACGATAAACTAGTTATTTTAAAAAGTTTGTAATTCGGCCATTTCGAAATGACTGCCAAACTCCTCCCTCTGTCTCCTTGTAGTGGATTTCTTTATGGGCCTTGCACTCATGCAAGTAGCAACAAGTGTTGTAGATATTGTCCAATTGTCAATGCAAAGTGATTGCAGAGTGAAAAGCAATCCAGGGGCTCATTATAGCCAAGGACATCCTTTGGTTGGATGCAACTTCCTGGTTCCAGATGTGCATTTACATTGCCATTGCGCATGCACGAATCAGCGTGACCGCTGCTGCAAACTTAAAAGTTATTCGCTTTTGATTGGAGGCAAATTTTGATAAGGTTTTTCTCACGCAAGCAGGGCAGGAGTTTGGCGGCCATCTCAAAATGGCCAAATAACATAAACTTTTTAAAATAACTGGTTTATTGTACATGCTGCATGATATATAAATGGGTGCAGGAGGCTTGTTTAGACTCAAACTATGGTAAACATTACACAAATCTATGGTATAGACTGTCCCTCTAATTCTTCACCGGCACAATACACACCACCAGCTTGAATACTGGTGTGCGGACCTTCACAGCATACTTGAAGCATTTATGCTAATGGAAGTATATTGCAAAAAATCCTTCTATTTAAATTGAAATGTACCCATGCTTGGCTGTCATTGTACTCGGAAAAGCAGCAATATTAAAGACACTGAAAATCTAATGCACAGACCCATATGTTCAGCTAGACACAAGGACCTAGATTTAAAATCCTGATTTAAAAACAAAACAAAAAAACTTGCTGCATCTCAAAAGTGACTAAATGCAAACAAATCTCTAACCTCTATTACCATGTGATCACCTGAAAACAGGAGAGGGGTGTGGCCAATCATTTAAAAGAGGGTAACCACCTCTTTCACATGGGAGGTCATATACTCCTTGTGAGATGAAGGCAATCACCTTTAAAGCAGCAATAACCTGCAGCTTACTTAGAGTGCAGTAGCTAATCTTGTCCCTGTGAATTAGGGTGAGCGCAATAAATAAATAAAACTCCAATAACCTATAAAAACACTTAACCTAATTAAAGTGCTGTCTACTCTGACAACAAGGGGAGCACTAATGGAGCCCCTATCTTACCAATCTATTTGTACTAGAATACCCTTAATCTTGCAATTTATAGGTACATGTGGCCCCGTGTTTAAAAGTGCAGACTCCCTTTCCCTGTGACTTTGTCATGCAGTCTCGCTCTCAATTTCCAGTGTGAAGGGGTCCCCAGGATGCAAAGGGGATACCCTAGGAAGACGTGTTTGTCATCCACAATAGGGAGTAGATGCTCGTGATGACAACAGGTTTTCAAAATGGTTAAAAGGACAAAAAAAAAAGACTTGTGATGGCAGGACTGCAATAAATTAACATATCAACCAAATCTGAAAATGTTCTGTATGAATCAACTAATTTGCTGCAATTGTTTTTCAATGGCCAATCTCCACAAATCATTTGCCTTATTAGGGTGAACAAATACAATATTCTTACTTTAGTAGACAAAGTGTGCCATGGTCATTTTGTTAGTAAGACTTATATTGATTTGCATTTTCTTATCTTATCAGTTGGGGCGAATTAGGGACAGAAATATAACAGGGTTTGACTTATGAAATATATAATGGGAACTTCTTATTGTCTAAAAAGCAAGAATTGTACAACCAGTGCTTCTTAACTTTCGGTTGCAGGCTTGCATGAGAGAGCCTGCTCTGAAACAGCCCTGAAGCTGCTTGCACAGCTTAATATATGGGGCCCATAGTCAAATGACAGTAAAACGGGGCAGCTTATTTTAGTTTAATTATGCTTTTTACAGATGAAAACTTTCCTGAAGTATATCTGTCTGATCCCACCTAACAAGGTCAGTCCAGCCCCAAAATACCAGGCAATTCTCCACTGAACAAGGGAAATGGCAACCCCAGACAATCGTTTTGGCCTCATTTGGGTCTCATCAGTGAGGTGCAGCCATATCCGTCTAAGCACATTGGGCAAATTGTCCCACGTCTGATTTGTACTGACTTTCTAAATATTACATCAAATACAGCAACATCGTTTTTTTTTTACATATATTTTACTTCCTATTTCTCCCCTTCTCTTTATGATCCAAAGAAATGACAGCTCCTGAGTGAATCCTTCTTTTTATTTTAGTTTTTGTCTGTAACAAACAATGAGGCTACTTCATTTCATTTTAAAGCCAAACAGATTTGTAACTCAAGCTATCATCTTACTACTTCAAATAAGATTTGATTTAGCAGTAACAGTAAAAATATTCTCTTTGAAAAAAAGCTTGCTGAGAAAATCAATAGATCATCCCAATCTTTCTCTAAGAGAAAACTGGACTATTTCAGGATGAAATTTGTCAATACAAAAGCTCCCTGGGAAGGGGGCAAATACTGATTTAAAACTAAACAGGTCAGCTTCAAAATAGATTCAAATAACTTTTTTTTTAAAAAATTCCCTTTAAGAGAAAGATGTGCTATTTTTCCATTGCAAAAAAATAAAAGAAAAATAAAAAATCGCAAAACAAAGAAGCATAAAAATAATGTGAGGAAGGCAATTTTGCTTGTATAAACTGTGCAGAAAAATGTGAAAACTTTTAATGACTACTGCCTACAAATATATAAATATAATTGCAAAAGTTAATACAATGTTGGACTTTGTTTTTTTTTTTGTGTGTTTTTGTTAAAGAAAAAATATAAATGTTTTTTCACAGTGTCTAATTTGCCATTAATAAATGCAGTACATGTTTATTCATATCTCCAGAAAAAAAAAAAAGATTTCATCTTTTATCATTATTATTTTACAAACATCCTAATAATTGCTGTAAGCTGTTTGTTTCTGCTTTATAGTCACTTGAACATTTGCAAAGTCTCCTAGTCTGAAAATATTGTGCATTATGTGCTAATAATAAATTAGATTTTGTCAATCTCTGATTGTCTTTTTTGTGTATAATGTCTTCTCTATGTCAGAGTGAAAAGCTTTGATACACTATGAAAATGCAGCTCTGGTATTTATTGATTGTTGAAGCTAAGACTAAGCGTCTGAAAGCATATAGAACACATATTGCTTAAAAATAATAGTGTTGCTAAAGAATCAATATGTTTCTTTATCAGATAAATAAGTCATAGGCTGAAGTCAGTGGCGCCTTATCTCTTTGTTTGGTTGTTGTTTTTTTTCATTACTTGCTTTAAATTTTATTCTAGTATTTTTATATGTTGCATTTTATATTTTTATTATTACATTTCTAATTTATCCTCCCATGACCTTTTTAATTAAAGGGACATTTCTTTTTTCAAATGATTGTAGGAGATATTGTATACTTACTTACATATACTTTATACTTTAGGGATACTAAACCCACATTTTTTTCTTTCATAATTCAGATAGAGTATGCAATTTTAAGCAACTTTCTAATTTACTCCTATTATCAAATTTTCTTTGTTATCTTGCTATCTTATTTAAAAAGCAGTAATGTAAAGCTTAGGAGTCAGCCCATTTTTGGTTCAGAACCTGGGCAATGCTTGCTTTTTGGTGTCTAAGGGCCTGATCCAATATACGGCGCAGGTTTCCGCGTAAGCATAGAAACCCGCGCCGCCCGTAATTTCACCTTGCACATTGGGGTATTACATATACTGCGCCGTTAGATGCTAAACTGGCGTAAGTAGAACAAACTGGCGATCTTCTCAAATGTGCACAAATACACATTTTAGTCGTCGCAAGTAACTTACGCCAGTATTTTCTCCACGGAAAGTGTAAATAAAGAGTAGTTTTATGCAAATTAGGCTAACACTCGTAAAAATGGACAGATTTCAAATAAAAATGCGACACGTAATTACGCTATTCAAAATTCATATATAAACCCATGTGCAGCTGCCATTTTCTTCAGTGTGTTTGGATTGTTTGTTGAGCTACAACACACTACAGTGGAGTGGAGGATTAGTGAGAGTAGAAAGAGAGGCGCAAACGGAGGAGTTAGGTCGCATTGTTGTTTGATTAAGCTTGCGCACTTACACATATTTTTACATATTGCACACATATTTTGCATACATACATATACAAAATACACCACATTTTTTTTCTAACACCTCACACATTTTATTTGATTTTTACAGTGTGGTAGGCTGAGTGGTTGTGATTGTGTGTGATTGAACTGGGAGTGAGTGTGAGTGTGTGTAGTGTGATTTAGTTTGAGGATGGCAGGGAGAGGTGGGGAGGAGGGGAGAGGAGTGGCAGGCAGAGGAGTATTGGAGAGGACAGGAGGAGCAGTGGGCCCCCCGTCAGGGAGTAAGTGGAGTGGGGAGAGGAAGAGCTAGAAGGGATGATGGGAGGGGAGATGCCCGAGAGCCCCAGAGAGCAGGCACATCTAGGAGAGGGACAGAGGGTGCACATGGGGACAGAAGGGGGCAGGAGGGAGAGGATAGGGAGGAACCCACACCAGGGACATCACAGGGAGGAAGCCAAGTGTCCATGGAGGATGAGAGGCTGAGATGTCCCAACTTCTCATTTGAGGAAAATGTTGCCCTTGTCCAGGCCATCCTGGACAATTACACTGCCCTCTTCAGGCAGGAGAAGGGCAAATGCATTGCCAAAAAGAGAAAAATGGCATGGTTGGCGGTAGAGGATGCCGTCAACAGTGTGGCCCCGCAGAGGAGGACTGCTGAGGGCCTGAAAAGCGGTGGAATGACTGCAAGAGGCGGGTCAAAGAAAAGATGGGGCAGGAAGCTATGCACCAGAGGGGAACAGTCAGTGGTCCATCCCAGGATATTGAGTATAACACCTTGCAGGAAATGATACGCAGGTCCCTGAGAATCACAGCAGTCCATGGACTTCCAGGGGCTCGTGACTCAGGGTCTGCAACCACAGTTCATCATGCTGGTGAGTAACATCCCACACAACAGTATTATATGTATTTGAGATATAACTTCCTTTAATATCACACATTAATGTACACAATGAGGAGCCATGTTATTTTACCTACTAACAAAACCATCTACAATTATACTTGACATTACTGCTACTTAACACAATGCAATTCATGATATGAGGTGGAATAGTGCAATACTAACATGTCTCAGAATAGGATTGAAGTAAAAAGAGGGCACCTCATAGTGTAGTATGACCCTTGTGAATGGGTATATTAAAAAGGTAAAAGAGGCTTACCAGAATTCGATGCACTGTGCTGTGACCAGTGCTCTCAGGCAGACTAGCGCTTCATAGCAGCTAGTTCACTGTTTTCCAGTATCTCTTGTCAAAAAGCATTTTTATTTGCCTGATGAAAAGACCAGTTGAGGTTGAGAAATGCATTGCATGTCAATAAAGCGTTTATACTTTTAATCATTGTGGAAGTTGTCAGTCTGATTGCAGTTCCAGCATTATTTCAATCTTCTGTTGGGGTTGACACACGCCGTATCCTATACTTGACGAGAGATACTGGAAAACAGTGAACTAGCCGCTGTGAAGCGCTAGTCTGCCTGAGAGCACTGGTCACAGCACAGTGCATTGAATTCTGGTAAGCCTCTTTTACCTTTTTAATATACGCATTCACAAGGGTCATACTACACTATGAGGCGCCCTCTTTTTACTTCAATCCTATAGATTCACCTTTCACCGGGTCAAGAGGAGCAGCCTTAGCTATCCACGTTCATCACTAGCAAAGATTCTCTCAGTTAAACCACTCATTGGAAAACGAGAAAGAGACTACATGTGAACGTTTTGGTTCTATAAAAACTTTCTTTCATTTATTATCTCATTGTTTGTATTTTTATTTTTATCTGTATTTTTCAGAGAGCGCTCCTCTTTAAAGATCCCCTCCTGGGTTCTGTATAATGTCTCAGAATAACACAGGACACATGCTATAGAGTTTGACATGAGAATCAGTATAGGCCCTAGCATGTATCAATGTATATTGTATGCCCATGTGGAAATATATCTGACTGTACTAATCCCTCTCATCCTTTGATTCCTTCACAGAACCTCCTGTCATGAGGATACAAACATCTATGCCACCACCACCACCACCAGTCTTCAGGCAACTGCAACAACAGTATGCTCCCAGAGCATGGTTGGATGGCTTCAGTTGAGGACCCGGGAGTGATGCTACCACCATTGCCATATGACCCCTGGCAAGATTCCTGGCCAGAGGAATATCCTCCCTTTGGCTTTGAGGGGGAGCCAAGAAGCCACAAAGGGTCCATGTATTTACCCCCCCCCCCACAACACAATCTCATGGTAGTCAGGGATTTTACCCACAGACAATGTCACAGGAAGTGCCAATTGGACAGGCTGAGTGGTCACACACTGGTCATCAATGGGACTATCAACGAACCATGAGAGCTCCACCATCCTCATCAATTGGACGTGCTCCACCACCTAAAGATGAAAATATAACAGAATCTACAGCTGCACCTCAAACACCAGCAGATATAGCTGACCCTGCCCCACATGAACCAGCAGATGTATCTGACCCTGCACCTCAAGCACCAGCAGATGCAGGTGACCCTGCCCCACATGAACCAGCAGATGTAACTGACCCTGCACCTCAAGCACCAGCAGATGCAGGTGACCCTGCACCTCAAGCACTTAGAAGCCCTGCTGCTCAAGAGCCTGTGGATGCATTGTATTCTCCCTGGGTGAGGAATACATTGCACTCCAGAGGAGGCTCATAACAAGCACTGAGAGCATACTAAGAGGCCAAGAAAGGTTCTTCAGGAACCATGAAAGGTTCATCAGGAGCCAAGAGAGGAGACAACAACATAGCATAGAGCTACAGAGGGACATGGCAGCATTGTTAAGTGCAAGTGTTCATAACCAGTCACAGATTATGCAAATTCTGTCTGATTTTCAGATGCAAATGGACAATAGATGGAGAGAACAAAATCAACTCTTGGGTGTGTTGGTTGAGCACTTTACACACCAGCAGGACACTACCTCCAGCCTATCATCTGTGGCCAGCACACCAGCAGAAACATCAGAATCTTCTCAAACCAGGAGAACAAGGAAATCCACTACAGTCACCTCAGCTCCCTCATCCAAGAACCCAAAAAATAAATAAATATTCTTATAGTTCACCATAAATCTTGTCCTCTGTTATTTACCATATAATTGTCATCCACACCCATGTGAGGTGTGTTTTATTACACTAATATTGTTAAAACATATAATATGACCTGTGTGGAATGGCAATAAAAAAAGGTAATATTATAATGTTTATGACATATTCTTGTACTATAACTCACATCCACAATAGTTGTTTATGAAGGGTACATATAGTAATATTCACTTCTAAGATCAATGTATATCACATCCAATATAAATTGACACATGGGTATATATAATACTGATTTTACTGATAGGTGTGCATTATCAGGTGATTTAAGGATGAAGGTGTGAGGTTGTGTTGTCTGTGATTGGTTTGACGCAATTGCAAAGACCCGGCCATCAAGAAGGTCTTAGAAATTATCATATGAGCCATCCTAGGTTTAGCTTTCAACTAAGAATACCAAGAGAACAAAGCAAGTGTTAGAATTAAATTTGATAGTTGTTTGAAATAACATGCCCTATTTGAAACAAGAAGGTTTTCTTTGGACTTGACTGTCCATTTATATATTTTGGCATCAATGCCAAGCTGTGTTAACATTAGAATAAATTACACTCCAGTGGGTTCTAAAGAGATGAAGGTAATACAATTATGATTTCCCATTGCTCTCTCTTCCAAGTATTGTTGTTTGTTTTAAGAACAAATCTAAAGTAAACAAGCAAGTATATGTCCACAATGTGATAAAGTGATGAGATCTGATTCTACCTACAAGCTCAATCCATTTGATTAGGTTGTGGCTTCAAACAACAAAATTAGCTATTTCAAATACACAAATAAACCTTAGAAAACCGGTATCATAGTATACTGTCCCTTTAACCTTGAGATGCTGCTTAAATGTATGTATTTGTTAAGGCTTCCAGGGAGTAACGTTGGTTTTTTAGTCAGTGCAAGGGTTGCTGCGCCTGCAAAATTTGGCGAGATGAGAATGGAGTAGATTTTCTGAATTCTGCGTGTGTAAGTCCTTACGCTGTATATTGGATACCAAATTGCACGGCTGTTCTATGTTAGTCTATGGGGATAACAATTATGGCCGAAGGGTGAAATATACGTGCGTAATTTGTATGCTACGCCATATATGTAATACCAAAATCGCGTAAAATCCGGCGGCTTTTGCAGGCGATGCTGCATATTGGATCGGGCCCTAAATGTAGCCACCAATAAGCAAGTGCTATCCAGGGTGCTGAACCTAAAATGGGCAGGCTCCTAAGCTTTATATTTCTGCTTTCTAAATAAAGATACCAAGAGAACGAAGAAAAATTGATAATAGGAGTAAATTAGAAAGTTGTTTAAAATTGCATATTTGGGTGAATTGGGTGAGAAGGGGAACCTCTCTTGGTTTTTTTGTTTTTTTTTTTGTTTTTTTTGTCTTTGTTTTTTTCTCTTTCTTGTCGGGTTGTTTTGTGGGGGTTGGGCGGGGTTATAGTCAGAATTTAAATTCAGCTAAGAACTCGAAAGTAATGAACTAGAAGAACTAGGGCTTAATCTAAGCTAATATTATATTTCTTTTTTTTAAGACATGTTGAATCTAATTTATATCAATAAGATAGTCAAGATTGATTACAGATTATTTCCTGTTAAATGTTTAAATCGCGTCTTGCATGGCGTAAACAAAATGTTGGAAGTTATTATGTTGAATAATAAAAATAACCAAAAAAAAAAAAAAATTGCATATTTGGGTTTAGTATCCCTTTAACAAACTTCCTTTCTAGGGAAAAAAAAATAATAAAAGAAAAGTTTTTGAATGTTTGCATTTTATGTAACTTTATAGTTGATCAACGGATACATATTTTGGGCATTTATTCACACTCTCTTGACTTTTCAGTTTTTTAATGCATTTGCTTCTATAAGCCACATATAATTGGGGCCTAGACTTTAGTGAAGTGGTGTCTAATTTTTATTTTGTAAATTTGTTACTTTAATATACCCATGCACTTGTAGCAACATTAAACATGTACATAAATGACACAAAATATTCTAATTCTGATTATTCATGCAGAATGTCAGAAAATTCTAGAACACTTTCATGATCTACTACCAGAGACAAAAAGGATTACTTTAGAGGCCATCCTGGAGTCATTTGATGATCATCAAACTACTTTAGAAAACATTTACATATCATCAGAAATAATTAGAATTGTAAATCATCAGCTAAGGTAAAAGAATTCTGGGTGATGACTTCAGAATGATTAGCAGATTACCTTACTGATTACTTCACAAGCATGAACAGCCAATGAATTCCTCTAGAGTCATCTCATTTAAATAATTTGGCCTGTGGGCATACTTCAGGATGACTTCTGATGACTAGTGTGGAGTCATCGATTACTTCAAAATGATTCCAGGAAGATCATCCTTTTTGACTAGGGTAGTCACCAGTTAAAGGGACACTGAGGTCAAAATTAAACTTTCCTGATAAATAGAAAATGCATATTCAAACAACTTTCCCATTTACTTCTATTGTCAGTTTGTACACAGTCTTTTTATATGCACACTTTGTGAGGCACCAGTTCCTACTGAACATTTGCAGAAGTTTACAGTGTATGCATGTATTAGACTGTAATTGGCTGATGGATATCATATACAGTGGGCAGGGAAATGGAAACAATCTTAAAATTTCTCATACAAAAATTCTACTGATAATTTGAAATCTAAAATAAGTGCTATTGTATTTTCTTTTAATCGCGCATTTGTGGATTTTGAAATTCAATTGTATTTAATGGTCATTAAAAGAAGTAGAAAAGCCAAAATTAAATTTGCATGATTCAGATAGAGCATGTCATTTTAAGATACTTTAAAATGTATTTCTATTTTCAAATTTACTTTGCTTGTTATCTTTTGTTGAAAAATTATATGTACATATCCTTCAATACTGGGAGCTAGCTGGTGTTTGGTAGCTACACACATTTGTCTTTTGTCATTGGCTCACCAGATGTTTTAAGCTAGCTCCCAGTTTTGCATTTCTACTCTGGAGCAGATTTTTTTTTTTTTTATTGAGGTTATTGAAAAAACATCATCAAATACACATGTTACATAATCATTCAAGAACATTCTTTAAAGCCATGACAATGTTTAGGGGTTCGTGACTATACAAAAATCACATATAAATAACACAATAACTCAATATTTCTATGTAACAGGCAAAACTGAAACCTCATTTTCTACTTTTTAATATTTCCCTCTCTTATTATAATATTATAAGAAGCCATTTTTGGTGCTCCTGTCGTCAAGAATGATGTCTAGAGGGAATAAGGTGATAAGAGTAATCTCTCATGAACATATGTCTAATTAGAATATCATTTGTAACCGATTTAAAGAATGTAGTTAGGGGAAAGAACTATGTTAGAGATGCGGCATAAGCAAGAGAAGCCGCGTGATTAGTTCTCCTATAAAAGGAGGTTCTTTATAATGGTGGGAAAGAGGGGGGAAGGAGAGGGGGGGGAGGGGGTAGAGGGGGGGGAGAGGGGGGGAGAGGAGGGGGGGGGAGGGGGGAGAGGGGGGGAGAGGGGGGGAGGGGGGAGAGGGGGGGAGAGGGGGGGAGGGGGGAGAGGGGGGGAGAGGGGGGGAGAGGGGGGAAGAGGGGGGGAGGTGGGGGAAAAGTGGGGGAAAAGGGTGGGGAGGTGATAATGAAAGTAAGCTAGATGGAATAGGTAACGTAAGAGTTTAGGGATTTGTTGCGATTGAAAAGGAGAGCAGGCGAATATATATAGTAGCTAATAGGTGCTTAGTGTACGGAGAAAGCTGGCTTCAGTGTTGTAGGGTAACATAGACATGTATACATTCATAAAAATATCTAGACTTCTGGATGTATGTCAAAATTACAACTCACATCAGATATAACAGACATAAGAACCTAAATTAGCATAGATGATAGGGGATAGCATTAAAACATAGGAAGGACTCTTGTTTAAAACGGCATTATCCTCATATCGACAGATTGGGATGAACCAATCTTAGCATCAGACTCCCTAGTCATCATGTATAGAGGATATATGGAGGAGTGAATCCAGTATCACAAACAGAAAATACAAATTTCCCTAGGGACTTAAAGCATTGCAGATAATCAATAACTATTGTAATATTCGTGTAACTATAATGACATCAATGATGGCCTTATATGCCAAGATATATGTTTTAGTAATAACATAAGTCCTATGCCACAAAGTTCGATGGGAGGAAGTCTTAGATGTTCAAAAGTTTCATCTCCCACTGACTAGGGGAGACATCATTACTTTACCCAACACCAACTGCATAATGGAGACAGGAAGGTAAGTGCAGCAAGAGTGGCCATGCATGTAAGTCTCTTGCAGGGATAGTGTCAGGATCAATTATGCCAATCTCTGGGCCAGTACCGATGTAGGTAGATGACTGGGTTTGTAGCAGAGCTGACAAGGAGCTCCAGGCTTGCCTCAGTCTGTTACCAGCTTTCCCGGCGTGCTGTCGCAGTGGTAGAGAAACTAAAGAGGGATTTGAGGTTAGCTGCCATGTAATGTCGACCATCCGTGTGTTATTTTGTGCTGAGCTCTCAATGTGAATATGTTTCACAATCTTCTCTGGCTGTATAATATTAGCGCTGCGTGCTTGGGTTAGAGTAGCGCAAATTTCAGCCTCTCCTTCTATGCTCTTAGACACTTTATCCCCCCGCCATAGAGGCAAACTACGCTTATCCGGCTTTATATTTTTCAAAACTGTACCGGAGATAGGCAGTGAGCGTTGGGGCCCCAGGACGCCACATAACCCATACTCCATCTCAATAAGTTCCGGTTGGGTGCGGTGATGAAACAAGTAAGCACTACTACAGTTGGGGGCCTGAAATAACAAATGTCCCAGGGCAGCATGATGCCTGTCAAGTAGGCCTCTGAGAGCCTCCATGTATCCGGAGGAGATCTCTAAAGGAAACATTGTGTAATGTTGCGCCACAGATGTGAAGCCAATAGTCCATAGGTTTGCCCCTCCAGAGGTCAGAGAAAGAATAAAGTGCAGACAGCTAGATCCTCCTTGATCGTCAGATGCTTAAGAAGAATAGCCCAGAAAATAGGATTTCAGTGTTTACTGCGTGGCGACATTGAAAAGCATTAGCGTTTCATATATCTTCTAGATAGGCTTTCCTCCACTCTCATTCTCCCCTATAAGTGTACAGAAAGTACTAGGCTCTAATAGAGCAAATCAGGGTTTGCAGAATTAAAGTATTTCCATCTTTTTAATCTTTTATGCAGGAGCTCTGCTCATACACGTCTGTTCTCCATGACGGTTGGCGTCTGGAGCAGATTTTAACTATGCATTTAATTTCTTTGCAGGGGTTAATTACACAGTTATAAACAATCAACAATACAATAAAAAATATTCTAAAATATTAGAACATTTTCCTTTTGCACTTTTATATCTATGAGCTAGTAATGGTTTGCTTTCCGTATTTTCGGTTCTCCATTATATGGACAGATTTATATTGTATTTTCTACCTAGCCTATCACTGACTATAAGTAATAAGTCATTAGCAGGTAATCATTAAACTAATAATAATATTTATAATAATAATAATAATAATAATAATAATAATAATAATAGTTGTTCTTTTGAACCTGGTAAACCAGGATTGTCAACTTTGTCCATGATGTCACATCATTTTATATTAGTCAACAGCTGTTTTAAGAGCGTTATAAAGTACAACACAATAATACTTCCTATGCTATGATTTTAGCAACTCTCTGGAAGCAATTTTCTGACATCAACACTAACCTTAGCAATAAATCCTCCAGCACTGGAGTGTCACATATAGAAAGAAATAAAATAACCAATTGCTCTGGATTTTAACTCTAGACAAGAACTATAAGTCTTCAGCTGACTTAATACTTTGACTGCCAGAGGGACCTGAAATGCTCTCTTGAGCACCTAACCACTGTGGAAGTCAAATATAAAATTAAAAACGGCTTTCTTGCACACATAGCGAGAGGTGATCCATGCTTTACTTAAGCAAAACTGATATTTTATCACAAGGCATTTGCCGCACACCTTGCTTTCAAGTTAAAAATATATAAAGCAACATGTGTAATTTATTTTTAGACTGTGGAAATTACCTCTAATACATTATGTACAAAAGTGTAAAAAGTAGCACTTTACTTAAAAATAACTAATGTCAATCAATCTAATATATACATCTTCCCTTCTATATGTGATATTTGAATATTGGCATATTAATACTTAGTTTTTGATTATCATAGACTTCAAAGTACATCTACTGGAATCAATATTCAAATATAGTTTGTGAATGCTACATTCTGCACTCAAATGTTGACATTCATTTTATAGAAACATTTAAAGGGACAGTATACACTAATTTTCATATAACTGCATGTAATAGGCACTACTATAAAGAAAAATATGCACAGATACTGATCTAAAAATCCAGTATAAAACCGTTTAAAAACTTACTTAGTAGCTCTCAGTTTAGCACTGTTGATGTTAGGCTGAGACACCTACTGAAAGAGGCTGGGAAACCAAGAAGAGTAGACATCCCCCTTCCCTGCATATGAAAAGACAAATTTTTATTTTTGAATAAAAAACATTTATTCAAAGAAACGAATATGGCAGAACAAATATCAGTGGATATGATCTTATTACCAATCCATTCAAACACCAAAATTTAGATATTTGCTTGTGTTAAACTGTCAGTGTTTCTTTAAATCCTAGAGCTTAAATGATGAACAACATGGATGGATTCACTTGGCTGCCATTTTGTAAACATTCTAAGAACCAGCAAGAGGGAATGCATAGAAATCTTAAAGTATTGTATTACTGATAATCTCATGGATATTAAACAATACACACACACTATAAAAGTACATTTGTTCTATTTATTAATAATCTAAATAATCCCTTCCTGTTTGACTGGAAATAATGTACACTCCTAAAACGCTATCAATGTATAACTTAAAGGGACATAAAGTCAAAATTTAAACTTGCATGATTCAGATATAGCATGTTATTTTAATTCACTTTTAAATTCACTTCTATTTATAAACATGCTTTGTTCTCTTGGTATCCTTGGTTGAAAAATAATATGCACATAACCTACACTAGTGGGAGCTAGCTGCTGATTAGTGCCAACACACATTATTCTCTTGTGATTGGCTAACTAGCTGTGTTCATCTAGCTGCCAGTAGTGTAATGTTGTTCCTTCAGCAAAGGATAACAAGAGAATAAAGGAAATTTGATAATAGAAGTAAACTGGAAAGTTGTTTAAAATTGTATGTTCTATCTAAATCATGAAAGAAAATTCTGGGGTTTCCTGTACCTTTAAATACATTTTTAGCTTGAATTGTGATCCCAAATGTTATAGGGATATGAATTTATTTTTATTATTAAAAAAGTCACCAAAGCCCAAGTCCGAAGGAAAAAAACCTATAGGACAGTACAATCATCACATAACGGTATATCATTTTTAATGTAACCTTTACGTATTTTGTTTTTCACTTGAGATTTGCTCTGTTGTACTCACTTTTTCTTTGTTTTGTTATAGGGGTGAATTTGTCATTAGGCAAAGCTGGTAACTGTCACTTTGCATACTAATATGTTACATTCCTTCCTGTCTGCCAAAGGGTAACCATGGTTAGTGCACATCTTGGTTGTTTAGTCTCTTGAGACAAACACGTTTATAATGCATTATACAATTTTGTACCGTGCACCAACTGAAAAATCAAGGTTTAGATTAAAGAAACCATAAACTCATTGAGAATGTTTAGTTTTGCATAATGAAACAACTTTACAATACATTTGCCCTCTTTTATGTTATTTAGCTGTGAAAATGGAGCAGTTTTTAATTCTCTGATTTAGAAATGCACCCTGCTGACTTTCCAAGGCTAAATATGCTACATATCTGCCCCTAATTTATGAGATAATAATTGCAAAACAACGTACTTTATACTAACTTTATGACAGTGGCTAGCCTTGTTGTCTGCAAACTAAAGCCCTGATTGGCTCCTACAAATAAGGTAAATGGTTGGTGGAATTTGGCTATTAAAAATAATTGCAGTAGAAAATATGTGAATATGTTTTAAAATGGTTTAGGCTTGGGTATGTTATTCCATAGCAGCACTACAGATATGTCTTGTATTTAGAAGGTGTTCACTGTCCCTTTAATGATATAAAAGCTAGACATACCCTATGTTAGGATCCTTCAGACATTTCGCTATCAAACCAATACTGGCATCAAGTGGAGTGATAACAAAAAATCTTTGGGATAGTAGTGATAGCACCCAGGAGGAAGATGACTGAGCACCAGGAGAATAGCAAGGAGCTAAGTACCAGAAAATGACCGGAACGGTCAAAGTAGAGTTGATAAGCCAGGGGGTCAAACCAAACAGTCACAGGAAACAGAATCAGAGTTCAAAGATCTTAGTCAGAGAGATCTAAGGTCAAAACCAATAGGGTAACTAACAGAGTGAAATCAGTAGGCAGAAGAAAGGTCCGAATCACAAGACAGAATTCAATGTCCAGAAATAAGTATAAGGCACACCCATGAGATAGAATCAATACTAGGGCAATGAGAGAGAGACACTGAATGGAATTTAAAGGAAAAAGGGCGCCAAAGATGATGCAAGAGAGATGCATCGAGAATGACACGTTATGCAAAAACACAGCGTGAGGCGTCAAAGATGACTCAACATGGACTTTGTCGAAAGAGCAACCGTGTCATAAAAACCTGGAATCATGATAACACGGTGTCATAACACCCTACTTCTTGACTAGTGAGTGTGATAAAAAATTTGGGAGGGAATCTATTCACAGTGGTGCTACTATGTATCCACTTTTGCACTCATGAAGTGATGGTAAACTTTAAATGTTTTAAAACCATGTATGAAATATAAGCAATATTTTAGAGGGACTTTTAATTGATGATTTTCTAATAAAGATGTGCTGTAACTTACATTTAATCTATCGGTGCCATTCTTATACCCGCCGACTTCCTAACGGTTTGAACTGTTCTCCAATCAGCACTCTAGCTGTACGGAACTTTTTTGTAACTAGAGCACAGATTAGAGAAAAGTTAAAACCATAAGCTAATCAAAAAATATGAGTTTTGAAGATGGAGGTTGGAGCATAGGGTATTAGAATGGCAAGGATAGATTAAAAAATAAGTTAAAGCGCATCTTTATTAGAAGTGATCAATTAAAGTCCATCTAAAATATGGCTTAGATTCCGGACCTGATTTTAAAATATGTAAAGTTTACCATCACTTTGTCAGGTGACTGAAATACTTGACTTTGGAGAACGATCTCCAAGTTGACTATTCGCTAAATACATGATGGTTATAAAATCATCCTTTCTAATAGTCCTGCACATTTCAAGTAAGTTTGAGTCTTCAAGGAAAAAAATAGTTACCTGGATATATCAAACATTGCAAGTTGAGAATCAACAAATAACCGAATTGAGGTTGACTTCTCAAATCCAACCAAATTTAAAAGCAAAGTCAAAGTTTTGAAGCTGCTAATGAATTTCTACAATTAGGATTTGAGAACCCTATTATACTTAGAATTAGCTGTACAATGTTTAGTAAGTACAGTCTTTAAAGGGTTATGACATTCCAATTTTTACTTTCATGTTTCAGGTAGAGCATGCTATTTTAAACAACTTTCTAATTTACTTCTGTTATCACATTTTTATTTGTTCTTTTTAAATCTTTTGTTGAAAAGCAGGGATGTAAGCTTAGGAGCCAGCCCATTTCTGGAGCACTATATGGCAGCAGTTTTGCAAGTATGTTATCCATTTGCAAGAGAAGAGCACTAGATGACAGCATTATTTCCTGTCATGTAGTGCTCCAAATGCCTACCCAGGTATCTCTTCAACACAGAATATCATGGGAATGAACCAACTTTAATAAAATAAGTAAATTATAAACTTTTTTTAAAAATGGTATGTTCTGTCTGAATCACAAAATATTTTTGGGGGATTTCATATCCCTTTAATTATTTATTTAGGGGATTTATTTAGAGACAATTGATTAAAATGTAAACAAACCCCATTCACATTTTAAACATATATATATCCTATAATACAAAAGGCCAAGTGTGTTTGTCCAAAACTGTCATGTGCAGTAGAGACTGCATGAGGACAAACACACCTGGCCTTCAACAAACTGACCTGGGCTGGCTGCTTGCACCTAATCCGTGAAGGGGGCGGGGCGGGGCCGACCGACCGTGAAGGGGCAGAGTAAGAGTGTGACAGGGCGGGGCCGGGCGGGAGCTCCCGTGGCTGCCTGAGTGTTTGCATGAGAGAGAGAGAGCAGCACAAGAGGGGAGATATAGAGCAAAAGAGGGGGAGAGAGAGCAAATGAGAGGGGTGAGAGAGAGCAAAAGAGAAGAGGAAGAGAGAGTAAAAGAGAGGGGTGAGAGAGAGCAAAATACAGAGGAGGGAGAGAGCAAGAGAGAGTGGGAGAGAGTGCAAAAGAGGGGGAGAGAGAGTGCAAGAGAGGGAGAGAGAGTGCAAAAGAGAGGGGGAGGCAGAGAGAGCAAAAGAGAGGGGGTAGACAGAGAGAGAGAACAAAAGAAAGGGGGGAGACAGAGAGAGAGAGAGCAAAAGAGAGGGGAGAGAGAGCAAAAGAGAGGGGGTGAGAGAGAGATCAAAAGAAAGGGGGGAGAGAGAGAGAGCAAAAGAGAGAGAGCAAAATATAGGGGGAGAGAGAGAGAGCAAAAGAGAGGGGGGGAGTGAAAAATAGAGGGAGGGAGAGAGAAAAAGAGAGGGGGGAGAGAGACCAAAAGAGATGGGGGAGAGAGCGCAAAAGAGAGAGAGGAGAGAGAGCTAGCGAAAGAGCGATTGAGAGAGAGAGTGGGCAAAAAAGAAGGTGAGAGAGCATGCAAAAGAGAGGGAGGAGAGAGAGCAAAAGAGAGGAGAGAGAGTTCAAAAGAGAGGGGGGATAGAGCAAAAGAGTGTGGGAAATAGAGCACAAGAGAGGGGGAGAGAGCAAAAGAGAGGGGGGAGAGAGAGCAAAAGAGAGGGGGAAGAGAGAGCAAAAGAGAGGGGGGAGAGAGAGCAAAAGAGAGGGGGGAGAGAGAGCAAAAGAGAGGGGGGAGAGAGAGCAAAAGAGAGGGGGAGAGAGAGCAAAAGAGAGGGGGAGAGAGAGCAAAAGAGAGGGGGAGAGAGAGCAAAAGAGAGGGGAAGAGAGAGCAAAAGAGAGGGGAAGAGAGAGCAAAAGAGAGGTGGGAGAGATAGAGCAAAAGAGAGAGAGCAAAAGAGAGGGTGAGAGAGAGCAAAAGAGAGGGGAAGAGAGAGCAAAAGAGAGGGGGAGAGAGAGCAAAAGAGAGGGGGAGAGAGAGCAAAAGAGAGGTGGGAGAGATAGAGCAAAAGAGAGGTGGGAGAGATAGAGCAAAAGAGAGGTGAGAGAGAGCAAAAGAGAGGGGAAAGAGAGAGAGCAAGAGAGGGGGAAGAGAGAGAGCAAAAGAGAGGGGGGGAAAGAGAGAGCAAACGAGAGGGGGGGAGAGAGCAAAAGAGAGGGGAGAGAGAGCAAGAGAGGGGGAAGAGAGAGCGCAAAAGAGAGGGGGGGAAAGAGAGAGCAAACGAGAGGGGGGAGAGAGCAAAAGAGAGGGGGGAGAGAGCAAGGGGTGGGACCGCTGTACTGCAAAAAATGGCCCGTGTATATGGGCTTTAGGACTAGTATATATATATTTGCCTATTGTAGTTTTAAAAATATAAATACATTTAATAAGATTCCTCTTGCAATAATTTTTAGTCATGATGTTTATTAAAACTGTAAAGTACAAAGTCATTTTAAAGATCATTTTAGCCAATTTTGTATAGACAAAGTGGGTTTCATCAGTAAATACACCCCACTTTTTTCCAGCTATTTTTTATAACTTATACTTCCTTGAAAAGGGTCATCATTTTTATCACCCCATTGTTTAGCTGTACCAGTTATGACACCACTTTTTTTTAAAAAAAAAATAATAAAATAAATTCAATGCTACTTGTTTTGAAATAAAATGATCTAATTTGCACTTTCATTGTATTCTGAGATACATGATATTAATTTAAAGCAGTAGATACTTTGTATTCTTGTTTACATTTCTTAGCTGTATTGTCAGCTGGTATGCAACAGAGCTCGCTAATTTCAAAAGCTTTTTACCATAAATAACCTTGATAACCTTTTGTACTGAATAATTACATGATGTGGTCATTTATTTTTGTTATAACTAAACTATAGGATATAAGCAGTCAGCACTATATATTAATAACGTATTATTGATTTACTGAATATTAATATTCCCCTATGTTCCATATCTTGGCTGCAAATTGCTCTTCAAGGTTTTCCTGGAAAATGGAATATTGTAACTTCCAGGCATCAAGAAGCAAAAATGTTTGTTTTCCATAGAAGTGTATGATGTTTTAGTGTTAATTTATTGCTAGTAGTGCTTACACAATAGCACATAATTATATTTTTATTTATTATATATATATTTATTTGCCTAGCAACTAGTAGTGAATTGCTTCTTCTGAACCTACCTAGATATGCTTTTCATCAAAGCATATCAAAAGAACAAACAAACTACACAAGAGGAATACGTTGGGAGGCAGCAAACTTCTGTCTGATTTATAAAAGAACACAATGGTTTCATGTCCTTTAAATCTGTAATTACAGTGATTTTACAATGTGGAAATGTGGACTGAGAAATGCTTTTTTTCTGGTAAAAACTCTTTCTTGGATGAGTATTCTGTATAATATTTGAATTTTGTAGGAAATCACTGTTCCCTTAATTAGTTTATTGTGACTGTGCATCTCAGGCTATCTTTGATTAAAATAATCACACAATCAGATACCTTACTGTTTGTGATTCACCAAGCTGTTAATTCTAAGTAAATTTTAAACACAATTTATTATTTAGTAATCGCTAAAGAACTTACGTTGGATTTTTCTAAAGCTGGTCTTCTACAGTTATCTTTCAAAACAAACATAATTATTTGTTAAAGGAACATTAAATACTTTGAGATGGTAATATAAAATGATACATCATACATACATTCATAACATATATATATAAAAAACTTTGCAATATACATTCATTATTTATTTTGTCCCATTTTCCTGCAATTCCATATTGAAATGGTTAGCTTTTCAGATCTAATTAGAAATGGAAGTGAAGAACACTGTTAGATTCCACACAGCCATTGGCTGCAGCACACCCTAGTGACCTATTTATATCTGTCCCTAATTGGCCACAGCAACCCAAGTTACAACATGGCAGCTCCCATTGTTTAATAGACACTAAAACTTTACATTTATTTTGTCAATATTTAAACAAATAATGCAACTTTAAAAAAATGCATCTACATGTTATTTTAAGACTAAACTTTTCTTTGACTACGTTATTCTATCTAGCATTTATTTGGTGTTTAATGTCCCTTTTAAAGGAACATGAAGCCCAAAATACTTATTTGTGATCAGATAGAACATGCAATTTTAAACTTTCCAGTTTACTTCTATTATCAAATTGCTTTATTCTCTTGGTTTCCAAAGTTGAAGGAGCAACAATGCACTACTGGGAGCTAACTAGTTACATCAGGTGAGCCAGTGACTAGAGGCCGATATGTGTAGCCCCTATCAGCAGCTAGCTCCCAGTAGGTAATTGCTTCTCTCAAATCTACACAGGTGTACTTTTCAATAAATGTTATAAAGCGAAGCAAGCAAATTAGATAAAGTAAATTAGATAGTTGTTTAAAATTTTATGCTCTATCTGAATCATTAAATATATAAAACACAAGCGCATCCCAGACTCAAATGTAGTTATATAAGCCGTATGGAGCTTGTGGGCCCGTGTTTCTGGCGAGTTTTCAGACACGCCAGAAACATCAGTTATGAAGCAGTGGTCTAAAGACAGCTGTTCTATAACCCTGTCCGCCTGCTCTGTGGCGGACAGGAATCTCCACAATTCAACCCGATTGAGTACGATCGGGTTGATTGACACCTCCCTGCTGGCGGCCGATAGGCCGCGAGTCTGCAGGAAGCGGCGTTGCACCAGCAGCTCTTGTGAGCTGCTGGTGCAATGCTGTATAGGGAGAGTGTATTGCTCTCTGCATTCAGCGAGGTCTTGCGGACCTGATCCGCACTGTCGGATCAGGTCCACATGACCGTTGTTAAATAGGCCTCTAAAGGTGCACTTACAAGATTAAAAATCTTTAAAAACAGTTAACACAATGTCCTGCAAAGCCTCAACTATTTTACCGGTTCTCCTATTTGTTCAGAGCTGCGACTCCCACAGATGATCCAAGTCGCATCGCTTATGCTCCAATAGTGGTTCGGCTGAATTCCTTTTTGATAAAAAGGGGCGACTCATTTCTGGTTCAACAGGATCCGTAATAGATCGTCTATCTAAAACATGAAATAATTTGTTAAATGATAAAAAGCAGGTAAATTGCTGTAAATTCAAAGCTGTGAAAATGTCAGCTATAAAAAGCAGTCAACAGAAAAATTCAGCTCACTGGTCATTGTGGATTTTAAAACAAGTAGGCATTTCCAATAATTACATATAATTTTAATTTCTGACAGTTATTTTCTTAAATAATTTGAAAATGAAAAAAATTCACAGCGTTTTAATTAGATTTGCTAAAATAAAAACAAGATACTGCTACCTGTTAACTTCTAAAAAAAAAAAAAAAAAAAGGCAAATTGTTTTATGATTTATCAAAGACATCGAAAAACCTCAAATTAGACTTTGGGCTCAATTTATCATTCGGCAGGTGGACAAGGTTCACTGTCATGGATGGCCACATTTAACATTGCACCATCCCCTGATTGTGCAATGTCGCCCCCCCCCAATTTCCCATAAGAGGGGGCTGTCAATCATCCCGACCCAATCGGGATGATTGCAATCCGCAACCTAAAGTGTCATGGAGCCTGAAACTACTGGGAGCTAGCGGAATACATAGGGTTCCATTTATTAAAGTTACTAAAAGTAGAAAATAACCTATATGTGAATATCCGCATCAGTGCCCTGAATTACAGCCCAACACCAAAATGTAGCAAAAATAGTGTCAGATGTATTTGCATAAATTCAGGTGAGATAAAAGTTGGATGATTGATTAAATGAGAAGCCAGTCAAGATGCAGATAAGTCATGGTGGGCTGATAGTACCATTAACTAAATATAATACATTCAACAAGATTTCCTCTCTTAACTTGTGTGGTCTCAATGCAATATGTGTACAGTCTATCTCCCCTTTCACATTTGGGATACCAGTAATACAAAAAAAAATGTTTTACTGATTGCCATTCCTCTGTTGTTTCTGAGAGACAAAAATGATGCTAAAAAGTATAAAAATATAAAATAATTTTGTAGCTGCCTGAAGAACGTTGGTTGACTCATACAGACCCCAAGACTGGGTATTGATTAAAAAGTCCTGGTAGCCATGAAATGCAGAACATATGTTCATATCCATGATTTTAAATAAGCCTGCATTGGTCAACTCCAGAAAAAGCTTTTAAATATACTGCATACATATTAATTATGCTGGTTCTATAACATCTACACAATTTGAATAAACACTACAAATCCCATAAAACACTAAACCATAAGTGATGGCGTAGATTTACTGGAACTGGAAGTGACATCACGAAAATATCGGAACTTTAATAGTATATATAGTAATATAATCCCAACAGATGGAAGGCACTCACTGGGTCTTAATAAAAATAATTTCCTTTAATTGTAACGTTTCGGGGTCACCCTGTTCACAAACAACCCGAAAGTCACAATTAAAGGAAATTATTTGTATTAAGACCCAGTGAGTGCCTTTCATCTGTTGGGATTATATATATATATATATATATATATATATATATATATATATATATATATATATATATATATATACATACACCTCTAAACATTGGCTAGCTCCCAGTAGTGCATGCTGCTCCTTCAAAAAAGTATACCAAGAGAATGAAGCATAATTGATAATAAATGTCAATTGGAAAGTTGTTTTAAATAAAATGAATATGTTTGGGTTTCATGTCCCTTAAACATAGCACAATATGTGTTTTTATTGTCTGAAGGACATATGTAAAAGATATATTCCCCAATTCCACACACTCAGCAAGCATTTGGTTATTTGACACACCATGATCACACCTAAGAAATACAGAGATCTATCGTAAAAAAAAAATAATGTTGTTAAAAAAAAATGCAAAAACTGATTGTATTTTCTAGTTCAAGACCCTTTACTCGCTGGAATCCAATTTTGGCTATTTTAACAAGACATATTTCAAATTGTGTCTTACTAAAGTTCATTAACTATTTTACCAAACAGTTACAGAAATATTTTAACAAACATTCATAAATAAAATAATCTGAATCTTTGTTCATCAATGCAACAAAGTATACGGATGTTATAAAAATGTTAAAAATGAAAACAAAATTATAATTGCAGGTCATGAATTGAGTTTATTAGGAAGAACAGGTTGTTAATAGTTTATGGATACATCCAATGTTTCGTTATTAGTTGGTCACAACGAATAACTGACACATTTTTGCAGACATTCAGTCATTTTTGGTATGAACCAAATGAAAGAAAATGGTATTCAATCATTAGTTGATACTGTATTCGATCATTTGGGTTGTTCTGATAATGACCCAATTGTCTGTAAATCTTTGTAGCCTCATTATTATTTTTTTACAAATGAACTATGAATTCATTTTTTGCATTCCCATTCTTATTAATTTGCTTCCATGTTGACATGGGAGATAGATAGATAGAGAGTAACATTTGTTACTCATATGTTCAGTATCGGTGGGGAAACAACAAGCAAAAGTAGTAATTTCAAAAACAAAATAAAGGTAAATGATTTGTTCGTAAACAGTTTAAAACACTCCAGCAGGTTAAAGGGACCACTGTGAACAGATTAATGGGGAGGAAACATTTTCAGGACAATGTCCTTTTAAAGGCTTAACTTAGTTGCATCAGGTAATGAAACAGTAATGAAAAGGCAAGATACTATGGGGCCGATTTGATCACGCTCCGTATGGATCTTGATGCCTCTGTTACCGTGCGAGCCTTCAAGCTCGCCGGAAACAGCAGTTATGAAGCAGCGGTCTAAAGACTGCTGCTCCATAACTTGTCCGTCTGCTCTGAGGCTGCAGACAGAAATCAACCCGATCGAATACGATCGGGTTGATTGAAACCCCCCTGCTAGATTGGCAGTAAATCTGCAGGGGGCGGTATGCACCAGCAGTTCACAAGAATGTGCAGTGGACCGGATACGCTACATTGTATCATGTCCGCTCGCACTATGATAAATCTACCCCTAAGTATCCATTGCCAATAATTCTAGTAGGGCCTCATTAAATTAATGTATTAATAATTTCTTGTTTTCATAGGTAACCCTAAACCGTAACATCATAAGGTAGTGTTTGAGGGTCTAAGTTTAACCATAGCATCATGTGCAGGGGGCGGTATGCACCAGCAGTTCACAAGAATGTGCAGTGGACCGGATACGCTACATTGTATCATGTCCGCTCGCACTATGATAAATCTACCCCTAAGTATCCATTGCCAATAATTCTAGTAGGGCCTCATTAAATTAATGTATTAATAATTTCTTGTTTTCATAGGTAACCCTAAACCGTAACATCATAAGGTAGTGTTTGAGGGTCTAAGTTTAACCATAGCATCATGTGATCAATTGTCTAATTTCCTCTTTTTTATTATAACATCTCTATACTATTGCATTATCCTGCAGATCCAATCTATACATTGTTAATAAAGCATTATGTTAAATTATATACGCAAAGATCTGTGAACATATAAACCACTAGGCTCTGGTATCATGAGTCCTTGACAAACAAGAGCATATTGTGTGTAACCACAAGTCCAGCATTCCTGAGGTAAGCCTATGAAATTAAGACCAATATAATTCAAAGCAAGACAATTATGACAATAAAATATTATTCTGTGGTGACTCGTTTGGTGGTCTTGTGTGGTCATACAAAAATATTTATAACAGAGACATGATAATATGGTTTATTTTTCATAAATTACCTTCATAGTTACATAATATTTAATGTACCAGATTACAAGTGGCAAACTACATTTTTTTTGCTTGCGAGCTAAATGCGCTCAAAGTAAACAATTAGCTCAGCTGCATTAGAGTATGTATTACAAGTTGAGAGTAAAGAGTTAGCGCACAAGTGAAAGACTGAGGCAAGCTAACTTCACTTCAGATATTGTGACTGCACTAAATTCTATGGGGCGTACTGAAAAAATAAATACACCTATTAGTTATTGCTTGTGTGCTAACCCAACGCTCATCTAGATCAACTGTGTAAAACCAGAATGTACATTAGGAATACTTCAAATTCCTATGCTCTGTACATGGAAGAAAATTTTCATTTTTGTTTTAAATATATATTCCAGTATATATTTATATATCTGGAAGCAAGAAACAAGTACATTCATAGTGCAAACTATCATAAACTATCATAAATTGTAGTGGGAGATTATAAACAGTAAATATAGAAAGCATGAATATAGAAAGCGTAAAGCAAAGTAAAATAAATCTATGTATACAAAAACACTTATAGATAAAGTGGCAATGACAATCTAAAGCGTATCGTTAGTTTCAAATATAGAAAATAATGCAAACAATCAGTTCAAAGAGAGTCCAGGTAATTTGGCAAGTAGCTTAATGATCTAGCCCCTAAGGAATGGCTACTTACAAAATTTTCACCTCAATCGTATGAGATAAGTGATATGCACACAGATAAGACACTGAAACCCCTCACAGGTGGGTGGTTAGTCGGAGCATCAATGCAGAAGGGTCTCCCTGTATATTCTCTGTGATGCCTGATAAATGTGCCGGTCTCCACCTCACCTCATGCGTAGGGAAACAAAGCACAAACAACTAACATAGTGCATTCTGTTTAATGTAGGCTCAAGGTCCTAAAATACAAAGTAGAAATGTACACTCACACAGTTTAACCTCACACTATATGAGGCATCGATAAAACACAAAGGTTATCCTGTAGCAGTAGCTGGATATATATAAAAAGCGGCTCCACAGTTCGATATAAAATATAAAATAAGGAGCAATAAAAAGACGTGACCCTCTAGTACACTGCTGGATACAACAAAGTTGAAGTCCTTACGCGTTTCGAAGTATGAAAACTTCTTCATCAGAGGAATGGTGTTGGTTTGTTTCCCGGCAAATATTTAAACCTCCTGCTGGTTTAGTTGCAGAGGGGTGTGTACCCGGCTTGTGGGCTGATTGGTGTGTTGAGACAAACCTTGTTATTTAAAAGGCAAATAATTCTGACAATATTCAGACTTATTTTTACAAACGAACTGCTTTACAAATACAATCTTACATAGTTAAAAACAAAAGCATAATTATATGATTTCAAGAAAACACTTTAAAATATGTACAGAAATCACATTATTTATGTTACAATCAACTGCTAAACATTTTAGGTATCCTTATTAGAGGAAAATTTAAATGCTGTCTAAAATAATTAGTTTTATTTATAATATAAAAATAGAATAATCTATAATGCAACATATTAATTAAATATACATATACAAGTATTATTCTGAAGTTTTCTTTGGTGATTAATGAGTATATCTAACAGATCAATTATGTAGAATAAGGAAATTCTAAAGTATTTTTATTATTGTGTAACTTAATTTTATAAAAATGCAACAATATCTATATCTTTGTTTAAACCGGCAGGGGACATGGTATCGAGCTGGTGAATCCAGTACGTTTCCCTCTGCCTTAATTTTCTTATCCTATCACCACCGTCCTTATCTGGAGGGATAAATTCTAGGATTGTGCCTTTTAAACAGGATGGATCTCTATTATAGAATTTGTTGTAATGGTCTGATAAATTGTGTCCTGTGTACCCTTGTTCTATGTTTTTAGTATGTTCAAGTAATCTTGTTTTGTATATTATTTTTGAACGGCCGATATACTGTAAATTACAGCTGCATTCTAATAGATACACTATGAACTCTGTTTTACAGTTGTTTAGTGCATTTATCTTACACTCCTTGTTGTTAGAATATGATTTAACAACATGCGTTGGCTTATTTTTATTGTAAGCATGTATGCATCCTTCACAATTTTTTCTATTACGTTTTACAAAAAAAACCTTGGCTTTTATTTTCCAACCAGTTCTTGTTTTGTGATGGATATTTTAACTTACTCTGCGCCAGCATGTTTTTTAAACTTTTGTTTTTCCTGAATATGATTGTATGTGCATTCCCTAGTTTCTCTTTTAAGAATTTATCTTGTTGTAGAATGGGCCAAACATTTTTCATGATACTTTTGATTTCTGGCGCTGCCTCAATGAAAGTTGTTATAAAACCTATATTTTTGTTTGTTACATGTTTTGTCTTTACCCCTTGGTTCTGAGTTTTTGCTAGTGTCTCTTTCCCTAATAAGCGATTTCTGTTTAGATTTCTAGCCTTAACACATGTTTTTTTCACAAATTTATTATTGTATTTTTTGTCTAGTAATTGTAATTTTAAGATTTCTGACTCTCTGTCATAGTCCTCAAGTTTTGAACAGTTTCTTCTTAGTCTTTGAAATTGACCAAACGGAATTTTGTTTATCCATGTTTTAGGATGCCCACTATTGGCTGGGAGATACCCATTGCTATCAGTTTTCTTTCTATATACTTTAGTCAATATTTCCTGATTTTCATGAAAGAGGATTAAATCCAAAAATTCAATTTTTTTCTTTGACACTTTATGTGGAAAGGAGAGGTTCATGACGTTATCATTGATATATTCCATTATTTTTTTTCAAGGACTCATCGTCTCCTTTCCAAATCATAATAATATCGTCTATGAACCTCCCTAACCTCACCACCTTTTTCACATATGGATTATTTGCATAAATAAAATTGTTTTCCTAGTATCCCATGTATAGATTGGCATAGCTTTGGGCCATAATGGTCCCATAGCAGTGTCTCCTTTTTGTAAAAAGAATTCCTTTTCAAATATAAAATAATTTTTCTCTAGTACAAATTTAGCACTTTCTCCTATAAATTCTTGTAGGTCTGGGGGCAAATTTGTTTTATTTTTAAGTGTATGTTTGAGAACTTGGATGCCCTTATCATGCAGAATATTTGTATAGAGGGCTGATACGTCCATTGTAACCCATTTATAATCTTTGTCCCATTTTAATAATTCTATTTTTTAATGGTATCTGGAGTATTCCTCAAATATGATTTTTTTTTAAAAGTAGGAACAATGGGTTTAAGGTAATAATCTATGTACTCTGAAAGGTGTGAGGTCAGGGAGTCTATTCCCAAAACAATTTGTCTTCCTGGGGGATCTTTGAATTCTAATGGACCTTAGGAAGATGATAAAAAGTTGCTGTGTTTGTGAAAGCATTGTTTAAATATTTAAATTCAGTGTTGTTTAATACACCTGCATGTCTTGCATTGTCTATTAGATCTGCATATTCTTTTAAGAAACAATTTATGGGATCCCCTTTTAGTTTTAAATATGTTTTTTATCTCCCAATAGTTTGTAGGCTTCCTTTAAATATTCCTCCCTATCTTGTAAAACAAGTCCTCCGCATTTATCTGCTTTACAAATTATTATATTGTTGTTTTCTTGGACATTTTTCA
Source organism: Bombina bombina (assembly GCF_027579735.1). Classification (NCBI taxonomy): domain Eukaryota; kingdom Metazoa; phylum Chordata; class Amphibia; order Anura; family Bombinatoridae; genus Bombina; species Bombina bombina. The sequence goes on from NC_069508.1 coordinate 122,661,302, forward strand.
AAAACTCTTTTTCTTTTCTGTATGGCATTTCTGGGGTAAACCAATAGAAGGACCGGGAACATGCAGGAGTCAGCAATAAAAAAATATCAAGCGGTATAGCAGTTCAGGGGTAAACCCATAGAATAGTCAGACTGTCAGAGTTCAGCAACAAAGTAGCAATCCATTAGTTCAGGGGTTAAGCAAACAAAGTAGTCAAACAAGCAAAGTTCAGTATCAGTATAGCAATCCAGAAAATCAAGGGTTAAGGCAAGCAGAGTAGTCAAACAAGCAGAGTTCAGTATCAGTATAGCAATCCAGTAAACAGAAATACAGCACCCAGGAGAACACGAAGTAACACCTATACTTGGGCACAGGTGAGAGAGACTGAGGCACTTACATAGGTGATGTCATCACCGTGCTGCAGTTACACTGCTGCATACATAGCAACAGGAGGACTGCTGGGTCTGCGGTAACGGCCACAGCAGAGCAGAGGAGCAGCGTGACAGAGCTCCCTTCTCAAAGGGTACCTCCAGGACCCTACATAGGCTTGGTGGGATGTGCAGCATGGAATCTGGAGACCAAAGAAGGAGCATGCACATCACGGGCAGGAACCCAGGGACGATCTGCCACAGAGTAACCCTTCCAGTGTACGAGGTACTGTAGTTGCCTATGCCTGTATCTGGAGTCCAGGATCTTAGCAACCTCATACTCAGGGTCACCATGAATCAGGAGCAGAGGAGGAGGAGGAGGTTGGAGCTGAGTATATCTGTTCTTGATGTAAGGCTTGAGTAATGAGATGTGGAAGACTGGGTGTATGCACAGGGGTCTGGGTAAGGCCACTTTGTAGGCAACAGGAGACAGTCTTTTAAGGACCTTGTAGGGCCGATAAACCTAGGCCCTAATTTGTGACTGGGTTGATGTAGATGTATATGTCGAGTAGAGACCCAAACACGTACACCTACTGAAAAGGCACAAACAAAAGCTCTATGATGATCATCAAACCTCTTGTATCTGGAGACAGCTGAACGTAACTGAGAGCGAGCACGTTGCCAATGAGTAGTGAGGTTAGTTACGTGTCGATCTGCAGCAGGAACCTCTGTGGACTGAGCAGAAAGAGGAAAGACACGAGGTTGGTAACCTGCTGCAGCTTGAAATGGAGAACATCGTAGAGAAGAGTGTTAATGAGTGTTCTTTGCCAGCTCAGCTAGGGGCAACAATTCAGAACAGTTGGTATGGAGAGAATTAACAAATGTTCTGAGATAGGCTTTGAGATCTTGATTCAATCTCTCAGTAAGCCCATTAGTCTGAGGATGGTAGCCGGATGACAAGGAAACAGTGGTTCCAATCAACTTGAAAAAGGCTCTCCAAAAGGTAGAGATAAATTATGGACTGCTGTCTGAAACAATATTCACGGGAATGCCATGAAGTTGTACCACATGTAACAGAAAAAAAATTATAACTCTTGGGCAGATGGCAGTTTCTTTAAGGGTACAAAATTAGCCAGTCTGGAAAATCGATCCACCACAACCCAGATAACCATATGATGGTCAGAAGGAGGGAGGTCCACAATGAAATCCATTGTTATGTGTGTTCAAGGTTGTTTGGGAATGAACAACGGTTGGAGTAAGCCAGGAGGCAAGGATCAGGGAGTCTTATTGTCAGCACAAGTTGTGCAGGCTTTCCTATAATCATGAGCGTCGGTCTTCATGGTAGGCCACCATACATGCTTGGAAAGAAGCTTAAAATGTCTTGTTAAACCAGGATGTCCTGAAAGCTTACTATCATGAGCCGAGGATAGTACAGGGATGCGTAGGTTCAAAGGTACAAAAAAGATATCAGTAGCCGTGGGGGCTTCAGGAGGCTTTCTAGACTGGGCACTTTGCAGTCTTTAAAGAAGAGAAGTGCTAAGTTGAGCAACCACACAGGAGGGGGTTATAATGTGTTCAATAGGAGCTTCAAAGGAATCACTAGAGTGAGGAAACTGACGGGAAAGGGTGTCAGCCTTTTTATTCTTGGTCCCAGGAAGATAAGAGACCACAAAGTTATAAGGCCCACCAGGCCTGTCTATGAGCAGTCTCAAGGTATGTCAGATTCTTGTGGTCAGTGAGAATCTGAATGGGATTGGCGGTACCCTCTAGCCAATGAAGCCATTCAGTCAGAGCCATCTTAATGGCTAAGAGTTCATGATTACCCATGTCATAGTTCTTCTATACATGAGTAAAGTGCTTGGAGAAAAAGGCTACAGGGTGCAACTTGGAGGATAAAGGATCCCTTTGGGTTAGGACTGCTCCAGCTCCAATCTCGGAGGCGTCAACCTATAAAGTGAACTGCAGGTCAGGATCAGGATGGCAGAACACAGGAGCAGAGCAAAAGGCCTTTTTCAGGTGAGAGAAGGCATCCACAGCTTCGGGAGGCCAGTTTTTGCAATCTCTGTTCCGTTTAGTTAACTCAGTGAGGGGAACAACTATTTGGGTGAAGTTTTTAATAAACTTGCGGTAATAATTAGAGAACCCCAATAATCTCTGTAGTTCCTTTAATTAGGTGAGTTGAGGCCATTCCAGGACTGTGGTGAGCTTAGAAGGATCCATGACAAAAACCCTCCTTTGAGATAAAATAGCCAAGAAACTGGATCTGAACTTGGTCAAAATCCCATTTCTCCAGTTTGGCTATCAGGGAATTGTCTCTGAGGCAAAGAAGTACTTGTCTTACATGTTCATGATGTTCCTCAAGGGTGGAGGAGAAAATAAGGATGTCATCCAGATAGACGATGACAGTGCCATTGAGTAGGTCACAGAAGACATTGTTGACAAATGCCTTGAAGACAGCAGGGGCATTACACAGCCCAAAAAGCATTATGAGGTATTCTTGTGTTGAAGGCAGTCTTCCATTCATGCCCTGGGAATATATGAACAAGATTGTATGCCCCACGTAGATCCAACTTAGTGAAGTAGCGAGCATTCTGGTGCAAATTATAAATTTCAGTGATTAATGGAAAAGGATAGCGATTCTTGATAGTGATGTTGTTAAGGGCTATGTAGTCAATACAGGGTCTGAGCCCACTATCCTTCTTACTGACAAAAAAAAGCCAGCCCCAGCAGGAGAAGAGGAAGAGCGAATAAAACATTTAGCTAGGTTCTCTTGAATATACTCCTCCATGGCCTTGGTTTCAGCTTTGGAGAGTGGATAAGTCATCCCTTTAGGAAGTGGGGCTCCAGGAAAGAGGTCAATCTTGCAGTCATAAGGACAGTGGGTGGCAGCACATCAGCTGCTTTCTTTTCAAACACATCAGTCAAATCTGCATAAATTAAAGGAAGCCTTGAAGGGGTCTGTAGGCTGGCAATGGGGATGTGGCGTAATGGAGTAGAATCAGGATGTACCCCAAGATGCCAACTGTCCCTCAGTCCAGTCAAACTGTGGATTGTGTATATGGAGTCAAGGAAGACCAAGGATTACTGGTTATGCTGGAGAATGAATGACATTGAACTGCAACTGTTCAGTATGAAGGGCTCCCACAGTCATGGTTAGGGGTGCTGATTCAAAATGGATTAAACCTGATCCAAGAGGAGTGCCATCTAGAGCAGTTATTTTAAGACAGTGTTTTTTTTCTGCAGAAGAGGTAACCCTGACTGAATCATGAAATGGTGATCCAGAAAATGTCCAGCTGCCCCTGAATCAATAAAGCCCTGAGTGTGGACAAAATTCTGAAGAAAAGAGAGGGTAACAGGTACCAGGATTCAAGAAGATTGAGGGGATTTGGTAGTGAACACGCTTAGAGGTACCCCAGTTTTATCCTCTAAGCATTGGCTTTTCCCGGCAGGATATCACAGTTCTTTAGCTGGTGTGAGTTAGAACCACAGTAGAAATACAATGGCAATCTCCTTCTTCTCTGTCTTTCAGATTCTGTTGTTTTGAGGGAGGAGAGATCCATGGGTTCCTCTACTGAGGTAACTGGAGGTGCTGAAGGGGTAGAGGATGGTCTAGAGACCAGACGAGTAGGAGGACGAAAGGGAAGGATTCTATGAGTTCTGTTTCTCTCAGCTTGTCTATCCTTAAAACAAGAAATCAAACTAATACAAAGTGCTATGAATTCGTCCAGGGAAGTAAGGACATCACGATAGGTAAGCTCATCATTAAAGCATTCATGCAAACCTCTCCTAAAGGCCACCTTGAGAGCACTGCCATCCCAAGTGATCTTGAGTGCCAAAGTGCGAAACTTGATGACGTATTGTGCCACAGTTCTATTACCCTGGTGGAGATCCAAGAGAGAGTACTCTGCAGCAGCAGCATGGCCGGAGGTCCCAAAAACAGAAGATAATGCAGAAGGGAAGGCATCAGCATCGTTCAGGAGTTGAGCGCTCTTTTCCAAAAAAGGAGAGACCCAGGCTAAGGCCTTGTCTTTCAGTAAGGAAATAATAAAAGTGACCTTTGACTGATGAAACTGGAAGGTGTGGGGGTCATTGCAAAATTGCAGCCTGCACTGGTTGAGGAAACCCCTACAGTCAGTAGTACCATCATACTTGTCAGGTAATGGTATCGGGGGTATACTTCCAGAAGCAGGGGAAGGAGCTGCGGCACTAACTGGCTGTGTAACAACAGGAGCAGCATTCTTTTCTGCAACCAGTGAGGAGAGAAAATCAGTTATAGCCTGTAGTTTTGCATCCACACTCTGCAAATGTCTGGTGTGTGTTCCCAGCATCAGACCCTGATGAGTAACTGCATTTGCTACCTCATTTGGATCCATGGCCCAAGTATAATGTAATGATTGTGGGATATTCCACTATCAGACCAAACTTGGCCAGTAGTCTTCTTATCCCGGTGTCAAGTGGAATGGTAGGAAATATCCCAGAGCAGAGAGAGAGTTTGTAAAATGAGATAAGCAGTGCTCACAGCATACAGGGCAGTACTCAGCGGCAACAGGAGGGTATTCCACAAGTATGGCAGTTCAGGGGTACACCAATAGAAGGACCGGGGACAGGCAGGAGTCAGCAACAAAAGGATATCCAGCAGTATAGCAGTTCAGGGGTAAATCAATAGAATGGTCAGACTGGCAGAGTTGAGTAACAAAGTAGAAATCCAGTAGTTCAGGGGTTAAGCAAGCAGAGTAGTCAAACAAGCAGAGTTCAGTATCAGTATAGCAATCCAGTAAACAGAAATACAGCACCCAGGAGAACACAAAGTAACCTATACTTGGGCACAGGTGAGAGAGACTGAGGAACTTACATAGGGAAGACAGGGTGGGCGGTGATGATGTCATCACCATGCTGCAGTTACACTGCCACGTCCCTAGCAACAGGAGGACTGCCTGCATCCGTGGCAACGGCCACAGCAGAGCGGAGGAGCAGCGTGACAGTTGTAAACTCCATCTCTTGTTATACATATGTCTTTGATTAGGTTTGTAAAAAGTCTGACTGTTTGTTCTATAGGAAATACGATTATGGGGATCCACTCTCTGTCTCTCTTGTCTCTATCTATTAAAATGTGTGTACTTCTGTTTTTTCTCCATGGTGGTCTTGGTTTATTTAAATGTCCCCCCTCCTTTTTCTGCATTAGTTTTGGAGTTGGTGGAGGAATAACAGGAATATCCTCCCAGAGATGATCCTCTCTCTCATTATGTAAATCAACTGTATTTGTAACTGATTTCACTTCTGATTCCTGAAGATCTCTTAAGAATTTCCCTTTTTTCTTATTTTCAATAATTTTATCTAACTTTTCTAATTTCTTTTTATTATTGTCATCCAGTTCTTTATATAGGACATCATCTCTATGCATTTCTAGAGATTTTCAGTAATTTCTTTACTTATTTGATCTAGTTTGAAATGTCTGTATCTAATAGCAATGTTAACTAGTGTAAATGAGCTGTCTTTTAGGGCTGTCTCCCATTCTGAAATATATTCCATGTCTTCTTGATCAAATATCATTGGTTTGGACAGATGTAGACCTCTAGGGACTATTTTGTATTTGACATACCTTTCTAGATTGACACTATCGTGCCAATGATTAAGCTGTTTTTTACTTAATGTTTCCAGTTTTTCAAAAGTATCTTTTGGATTGATATCTCCTCCAGCAAGAATTTAAAAGTTATTACACCATCTATAAAGGACAGCGTAATAACCTGTAAGGCGCCCAAAGCTAAATGCGCTCAAAGTAAACAGCTCAGCTTCATTAGAGCGTATTACAAGTTGAGAGTAAAAAGTTAGAGCATGAGGCAAGCTAACTTCACTTCAGATATTGTGACTGCACTAAAATCTTTGGAGTGTACTGGAAAAAAAAAATAAACCTATTAGTTATCGCTTGTTGTGTGCTAACCCAACGCTCATCTAGATCTAGAAGGAGCATTAGGAATACTTCAAATTCCTATGCTCTGCACATGGAAGAAAATTTTCATTGTTGTTTTAAATATATATATTCCAGTGTGTGTGTGTGTATATATATCTATCAATAACAATATTTCAATATAAATAGATAGAAATATTTATTTAAAAATAGAACTTTTTTTTTCTAAGTGAAGGAACATAGGAAGCATTTCTATTAAAACATTTTAAAGCACATTAAAAAATATTCAAATGATAGCAATAATTATTCACTAAAAATTCCAAGGACTAGTTAGTATCCTTGTTATTAAAAAAAATTCTTTTTATTTTTAAATACATATTTCAGTATATATCTAATTATTTGTTTTGTTATATATATATATATATATATATATATATATATATATATATATATATATATATACCAATATATACCAATATATTTATATTGAAATATATATATATATATATTATAAGAATGTTTATTTTTATTTTATTTATTTCTAAATGAAGAACACAGGAATTTCAAGCATTTTTTTTTATTAAAAACACATTAAAGCACATAAAACAAATATTCAAAATGATATTGCATGTTTCAAGGTACTTGACTGGAAAGGTCTCAAAAGTGTGTGTGTGTGTGTATGTGTGTATATATATATATATATATATATATATATATATATATATACATACACATCATGTTTATATGGGAATATGTATATATGTGTGCACATACATATGTATACCTATAAACATATAAACAGTAAACACACGTGTGTGTATGTATATATGTATACATATGCATGTATATACACACACTTTTGAGGCATTCCCAGATACACATACACATGTATACACAAATACATACACACAAATATAAATATATATATGTTTATATATATAAACACACTCATATATTTCTACAAAATTCACTAACAAAGGGACATGTAACCCAAAATGACTTATATTATTAAATTTGCTTAATTCCTTTGTTACACTAGTTGAAGGAGCTGTTAAACATTAAAAACCTAGATTACCAGTTATGCGCACTATAGGGAAATTAACAAACGCAACACAAGTTGCGTTATTTAACCCCCTATAGCACAACCATTACAAGTTTTCAAACAGCCGGCTTGTGCGTGTGATATGGTTGCGTTGAGCTCCATACCGCACAAAATACAAGCGCTGTTTTGATGTGCTTCCCCCATAGACATCAATGGGGAGAGCGGGTCAGAAAAAAGCCTAACACCTGCGATCGTGGAATGAAAAGCTCTGTAACGCAGCCCCATTGATGTCTATGGGGAAAATAAAAGTTATGTTCAAACCCCTAACATAAACCCCGAGTCTAAACACCCCATATCTGTCGCCATGACATTGTCACCACCTACCTACAGTTATGAACCCCTAATCTGCCACTCCCGATATTGCAGCCACTATATTAAAGTTATTAACCCCTATTCCACCGCACCCCAACATCGCCGCCACTATATAAAAGTTATTAACCCCTATTCCGCCTCTCCCCGACATTGTCGCCACTAAATAAAGGTATTAACCTCTAAACTTCTGCCCTCCCACATCACTACCACTAAATAAACCTATTAACCCCTAAACCACCAACCCCCCACATCGCAACAACCTAAATTGAACTATATTAACCCCTAAACCTAACCCTAACCCTAACGTAACCCTAACCCTAACCGTAACCCTAACACCACCTAACTTTAATATATTTAAAATAGAGCTAAACTAAAGTTACAATTATTAACTAAATAATACCTATTTAAAATTAAATACATACTTACCTGTGAAATAAAACTAGCTAGCTTAGGTTTTATTTTTATTTCACAGGTAAGTTTGTATTTATTTTAACTAGGTAGACTAGTTAGTAAATAATTATTAACTATTTAATAACTACCTAGTTAAAATAAATACAAAAAATAACAAACGAAATTATACAAAACAATAAAAAATATTCCTATTCTAATACCCTTTAAAAAAAAAAAAATCCCAAAATAAAAAAACCCTAATCTATAATAAACTACCAAGGGCATCCTCTTCATACGGTACACTGAATCTTCTATGCAAGGGAGCTGTTTCAAAATGGCATCCCTTGCATTCCTATTGGCTGAAAAATTTGAATCAGCAAATAGGAATTAGAGCTGCTAAAATCCTATTTGCTGTTTAAATCAGCCAATAGGATTTAAGCAGCTCTCATTCTATTGGATGCTCCGCATCGGATGTCTTCAGGATGGACCCGCTCTGTGCTGCCGGGATCAAGATAGAAGATGCCGTCTGGATGAAGATAGAAGAGGCTGCCTGGGTGAAGACTTCTTGCCGTCTGGATGAGGACTTCACTGCCTGGATGAAGATTTCTCGCTGCCTGGATGAGGACTTTGCTGCCTGGATGAAGATAGAAGAGGCCGTCTGGATGAAGACTTCTCGCCGCCTGGATGAAGATCGTTCAAGCGGGACTTCAAAAACTGTAAGTGGATCGTCTGGGTTTTTTTTTAAAGGTTTTTTTGGGTGTTTTTTTTTTAGATTAGGGTTTGGGCAGCAAAAGAGCTAAATGCCCTTTTAATGGCAATGTCCATACAAATGCCCTTTTCAGGGCTATGGGTAGATTAGTTTTTTTTTTAGAATTAGGTTTTTTATTTTGGGGGGTTGGTTGGGTGGTGGGTTTTACTGTTGGGGGGGTCTTTTTATTTTTTTCAGGGGAAAGAGCTGATATCTTTGGGGCAATGCCCCACCAAAGGCCCTTTTAAGGGCTATTGGTAGTTTATTGTAGGCTAGGGTTTTTTTTTAATTTTGGGTGGGCTTTATTATTTGTATAGGGCTATTAGATTAGGTGTAAATCTTTTTTATTTCGGATAATTTTGTTTGTTAGTTTTCGTAATTTAGTCTTTTTTTTTTTGTAATTAGTTAGTTTAATTTTAGTTTAATAATTATATTAGTTTTTTTTTTTATAATTTTTTATTGAGGTTAAATATAAAAGTTAACAGAAAAAAGAAGAAGGTTATAACAATCAAATTGTCAAAAAATAAACAGATCTGTTACATCACAGTTATAACAAGAAAATTATAAATAAACCTCCTATTTTCTATTTTTTGATACATAGAGATGAAAAATTTAAACCTCTCTTTATCAGCATACAGATGAGGCAACGAAAAAAAGACACAAAGATTATTACAGGAATATGCAACAAACTAGCTATTATTAGCTGATCATTCCAAACTTAAGTCCTGCATATTTCTTATCAAGTATCTAACACGACATACACTGTCAGAAAAAAGGGTATGGTTGGGGTCCGTTTGTGAACACTTAGGGTACAACTGCTGTGGTTGTACCCTCGATGGATCATAGTTACACCTTAAGGAACTAATATGTACCATTTAGCGGTAAATAAGGTACAAATATGTTTCCAACTGTCAAAGGGTCCATGTCTGTACCATTTAATCCCCCCAAAAAGGTACAATCACTTGTGTGACTAAAAGTTTGAAGGGGATGGGTGGTTCAAGGCTGCCAAACCCTGCAAGTCCATATAATTTGCACACCTCAATGATTCATATTCACATAACTGGCAGTCACCCAAAATGAATGCAACATACATGTTATACAACAACATAATTATGTTCAATCGTTGTTGATAATATGCAAGAAGCGGACAAAGCAAAAAAAATACTTAATAACCCATATATTCAATGATACTGTGTTGCTGGTTCTAAATAGCAAACAAGCACTTAACATTTTAATTTTTATATTTAGAACATCAAGATGTTAACTCTTAAACATAAAGCAAATGTATTAACTAGAATTACAAAGAAAGATTTTCGTTTTAAATTCTATAAAATAAACAAGAGCTGTTTATGAACCATTTAAAAAAAAAAAAAATTGTAACCATTCCCCAGTCACATACATGGACATTGTGTAACACGCGATAGCGCCATCTGTTGGTTGAAAGTTCATTGACATGTGCAACACAGCTCCATCTATTGGTAGCAGGTTCATCACCAAAATGTGTACTGGAGAAAGACTCATTTGCATATATTTTGCATAGAGTGACAATTCAATGTATGGTTGGGAGTTTTATCGTTTATCCCTCCCCGAATCCCCCTTCTTTTCGTTAATTATATTTTATTATTATGTTGTTTTCTATATGTTTTATATATATTCATTTTTTATGTGGCATGTCACCCTAAATTAAATGGGGTGTTTTTAGAGTCTAGTACAAAGTGATCTAAAACTTATTGAGTAGCACTTTTTGGAACTGGTTGTTTAGCCTGGTTCTTTCAGGTGGTTCTGTAGCAGTCTTTGGATTTGCTATATAGCTACAATATCCAAACTTTTTTTTGAACTGCAGTGTGGCTATTGTAATACTGTCTAAAAAAAAATACACATTAAATGAATGCATATTTGAATATTATATAATAAGTTTAATGGAACAGCATTTGTAATATGCTGTGTTGAGTACAAATTTGCCATCATGAGGTACAAAGGGCTTGTCACTGGGGCAGTACCCTTAAAAGGCCAGATTTGCACAATTTTATAAGGGTACAATATAGTACCATAGCACTGAGGTCCAATCTAGTCACCAAAGGTACATATTTGCCTTTGAAAGGTACAATCTGCAAGGGTACCAATTTGTACCCATGTTAAAGGGTACAGAGGGTGTACCTTTGAGGGTACTGCCCCAGTGACAAGCTGTTGTACCCCTAAAGGTACAATTTTTGCACATTTTTTCTGACAGTGTAAAGTGGTTTTATGTTTCTACCCTACATATCTAAAATCGTGAACCATAATCTTATTTCATTAATGTACATTCCTAAATTTTCCTTCTCGAAACACAACAACAACTACAAAAACAAAACAAAACAAAGCAACACAAAACAAAACAAAGCAACACAAAACAAAACAAAACAACACAAAACAAAACAAAACAAGACAAAACAAAACAAAACAAAGCAAAACAACACAAAAAAAAAAAAAAAAGGAAGGAAGGGTCAATGAAAAAAAAAAAAGGGAAAAAAAACTACATACACCTTGGTATTTCTCTCCCAATCCCCATCCCCGCCACCGCCCCGCCCCCACTCCGCCCCCCCAGAACGCCACCAACTAGGACTCCCTCATAGTACCATCAATCCATATATGTGGGAAAATATCAAGTAGCGTTAATTTTGCGAAAGTCTGTGAGGAAAGAAAAGGAGAAATAATCCTCTTTTGCAAGGAATGTGGATAAGATAAAATTATTGGCGTCCATTTCCAGAAAAACTTCTTGATCCTTTTCTCAGATGCTTCATGAAGATGAAACGATTCGAAAGCAATTTGATCTTGTAGAGATCTAAAGACCATAGCTAATCTCGGTATCCGCCTAGCTTTCCAATTTTTGAGTATACAATATCTAACCGTAAGAATAATGGTATTTAGGCTATTTATAGTATTCACATTAAGAGCCTCTTGTGGGGAGCATAAAAAAATAATATCCTCCGCAGATAGAGCACTTGATATTTTGTATAATTTGTTAAACCAGAAGATAATCTTCAACCACAGTTGTCTTACCATAGGGCATGTCCAAAACATATGGAGTACATCAGCTCTATCATGTGAACAACGAGGACATAAATTAACCGAGGACGGAAAAATTCTAGAGATTTTCCACGGGGAAAGATAAAAATTGTTAACCAACTTCATGTGAGATTCATTCCAAGAAATCGGGACTTTGCACTTACGTAAAGAGTCAAAACTCTGAGTGATCTTATCATGGTTTACCAAGGGAATTAACGGAAACCAAGACTTACAAATATTGTCCTTAAATAGTAGACTCTGTTTGTTCAACATGATATCATACATTAAAGATATAGAAGAGTTTCCTCCCACAAATTTTTGTATAAGAAGCTTAATATCTGTCCAGTCAGAAAGAAAAGAAGGAGACCAACTTTGTGATAAGACAAAATGGCGAATTTGAAAGTAGGCAAATAAATTGGATCTAGCTAAATCATATTTATTAAAAATAGTATCCGCTCCTAAAAATTGATCATTCTCATCGAATAACTGTTTTACATAATATAGACCTTTATCGGACCAGACTTTAAAAGCTTTTTGATAGAGACCTGGCAAAAAATTTGGATTATTTATAATGGGAAGCCATTCAGAGAACGAATAATCTATATCTAGTATTGCACAAAATTTCTGCCAGGCCAATACTATATTTCTGATAGTAATGAGACAGCTAACATTCTGAGGTAGTTTCTGAACAGCGATATGTAGTATAGCCTTTAACGCAAATGGGGTAATCAGATGGTTTTCTACTTCTGCTGAAGAGACTAAATTAGTACCAGCTAGCCAATCTACTGCCGTTTTAACCATCACAGCCAGGTTATAGAATTTGAGATTAGTCTAGCCAGTGCAATTCGAGGCTTTTTATTATTCCAAATAAATTTGGAGACTTGAGCATTAAAAAGTTTTAAATCTTTATTCAATATAAATAGGGGCAGATTCTGAAGAGGGTATAATAAACGCGGAAAAATGATTGATTTTATCAGATTTACTCTAGCTGTGATAGACAATGTAAATCAGATCCAATTTTTTGGAACGGAGGCTCAAAATTAGCTTTATACCAATATTTAGGATTTTTATGTAGAATTAAGCCTAGGTATTTAATAACATCAACCATTTTAAATGGGATATCAATGCCTACTAACTGATGGTTATTTATACACATTAATTCACTCTTTTCTAAGTTAATCTTATAACCTGAGAAGGAACTGAAAACTTCTAACACATGTAGGATCATAGGAATAGACTGCTGGATATTGGTAAGAAAAACCAGCACATCATCTGCATAAAGCAGCGTTTTAAGACGGTGTGTACCGAATGGGACTCCTACCAATACATCTCTAAATCAAATCGCAAGCGGTTCCAGTGCTATGTTAAAAAGTAAAGGAGATAAAGGACAACCTTGCCTGGTGCCTCTCTGTAATGTTATTTTAGGAGATAAGGAGCCATTAATAAGCAAAAAGGAGATTGGATTATGATATAATCTAACAATAAACTTGACAAATTCCCCTTTTAGGCCAAACTGTTCCATCGCCCTAAAGAGATATTCCCATTCAATCGAGTCAAAAGCTTTGACCGCGTCTAAAGAGAGTATAGCAGTCTCTTGCCATAAAGGCTTCTTCTTCTCCCTATCCACATTCCAAGCATAGTCTAAGAAATTAATCCATTTGCGAATATTCTTTACTGGATTTCTAGCTACCATAAATCCAGTCTGGTCTGGATGGATAATTTTATCTAGACAAGCAGATAATCTTGAGGCAATAATGGCCATTAAGATCTTATAATCTGTATTCAGAACCGAAATTGGCCTATAAGAGGCCAGATTTTCTGGATTTTTACCTTTCTTTAAAATGAGAGAAATATTAGCTGCAGAGAAATAGCTAGAAATCATATTATTCGAACTATAATAATAATTAAATAATTTTTCTAAAGTGGGCAAAAAAACCTCACCAAGACTTTTATAGAACTCTGCGGGGAACCCGTCTGGTCCAGGAGCTTTATTCATCTTCAAGTGGTCTATGGCTTTTTTGATTTCATCGATAGATATTGGATCATTAATTAATATTAAGTTCTCGCTACTTAATTGAGGTGTCTTTATCATAGACCAAAAAAGATCTTGATTAACATTATCTATCTTAACTCCAGAGTATAACTGTTGGTAATAATCAAAAAATGCCTCCATGATTCCATTAGTCTCCGTGTATCTTCCCATATCAGTTTGAATCACAGAGATAAGATTTTTCTTTTTTCTAACCTTAATGAGTCTAGCCAAGTATTTAGCAGAGGAACCGTGGTTTCCTTTAAATTGGAGGTTAATTTTCGCTTCTTCTTCTAAAAGTTTTTGTTTTAAAAATAAATCTCTTTCCTTCCTATTATCTTGGTATCTTTTCCAATTCGCCGAGGTGCGGCTTAGGCAATATTTACTATATGAATTCTTGACTTTATTCATAATTTGGATTTCCCATACTTTACTCTTTTTCTTTGCTATACTGAGATATGTTTGTATTTCTGCCCGTATTACTGCTTTAAAAGCTTCCCAGAAAATTTCCGGTTTATTAAAATAACTCATATTATTGGAGTAATATTGCTGCCACTGCGATATCAAAAAATTAACAAATTTAGGATTAGTGTACAAATATCGAGGAAAGTAGAAACTGGGTGTTTGGATCCTTTGTTTTAACCTAGTAAGAAAAGTCAAAGAAATAATAGCATGATCTGAGATAATAATATCTCCAATTCCTGCCTCTAACTTCTGAATAGATAGATTCTCCGTAATTAAAAATAAATCAATTCTCAAGAAAGTACCATGGGCTTTGGACTCACAAGAAAATGATTGTTTATCTAGATTTTTTAAACGCCAAACATCTACTAGTTTTAACCTGGCACAGAATTGTGATAAGTATTTTGCATTTTTTACATATACTGATCTATTTTTATTAGACAATCTGTCTAACACAGGACACAAAGTGGCATTGAAATCACCCCCTAAAATTAAATTTTCTGTGATAAAAGGAAATAATTTAATTTTTATTTTCTCCCAAAATTCTCTAGAGAACTTATTTGGAGCATATATATTACAAAATATAAATTTAATGTTTTTTATGAAGACATGGATAAGTATATATCTTGCAGCTGGATCTATTTCTACCTTCTCTATCTTATATTCCAGTTCTTTATGGAAGAGAATAGCAACCCCGCATTTTCTAGATGGACCAGTCGTAGAGACTACTTCCCCTACCCATTTTATCTTCAATTTAACCGCTTCATGCTCATTGAGGTGTGTCTCCTGAAGGAGAACAACATCTGGATTATATCTTGCTAGGGTCTTAATAACCAGTTTGCGTTTAATTGGAGAGGATATTCCTCCTATATTCCAGGATAATACTTTAGTTCCTTCCACCATCTAGATTTAAATTCATTTAACTAATTTGTGAGGGAACAATCCATTTGGGGCAAGCTGGGGGCGCGGCACGGGGGAAAAGGGAAGCGGCGGAGAGGAGAGAGTTGAAGGGAGAAGAAGAGCGGGGGAGAGAAAAAAAAAACAAAACAAAAAAACACATAACTCAACCCTAAAATACTATGGAACAAAATAGCAACTTCGCTATCCTTGTCTAGCATTAAATAATTCGTTTTCAGCATTATTAGAAAAAATCATAAACTTTAGCTAATGGAATTTCCTGCGATTAGCTGCTCTCAATATATTTTTTAACTTCTGTAACATCATCAAATATATGTCTAGTACCAGAGTGATCCTCAACTATAATTCTGGCAGGGTACACCATACGAGCCTTTAGCCCTTTATTTATTAATTGTGTACAATAGGGGGCCATCTGTCTTCTCTTGGATGAAGTTTCAAAAGAGAAGTCCTGAAATAATAATATCCTGCTGTCTCCGAATACTGGGGGATCAGATTTTTTGAATAGTTTCAATAGATCAACTTTATCTTAAAATTTAAGAAGTTTGAATAGACAGACTCTATTTTTTGCGACTCCATCCAGAGAAGACTTCTTGGGACCCAATCTGTGCGCACGCTCAATTGTGAGTGGCAACAAGTGGGAAGGCATACCAAGAGAAAGGGGCAATGTAGTGGATGTAAATTTTATTAAATCCTCAAATTCTGACTGTTCCGGGAGTCCTACTAATCTAATATTATTACGCCTGGAGCGATCCTCGAGATCCTCCAGGCGTAACTGCATAGTTTTGATTTTGGATTCTTGTTTTCGTAGGGTATCAGCCTGAATATGCGTCTGGTCTTCTATATCAGAGATCCTAGTCTTTGCTTCTGTTAATCGTGCTGAGAACTGTCTTACCTCAACAGACAGTGAGCCTATTTCGGTAGCAATTGAGCCCAGCTCTTTTTTAATTTCTTCAAATTGTGGTGAAAACACTTCTGATATTTTAGTTATAAGAGCTTGTGAATCAAATGGGGACCTGCTGGTTTCCATTGTACTATCTAAACTAGTATCAATTGTTTTACTTTTTTTGTCTTTCGTTTTCACAGGCATTATGGGAGAATTAGATTTCCCCTGCGTGATAAATTTTTCCATCCAATATGTGAGTGAAAAAAAGGAGGAAAAGCCTCCCCTAATCCGTATACAGTGCCAGGCAGCAGCCTGGGAAGTGAACGTGCAAGAATATAACTTAAATACGTGAAAGGAAAATAAAATGTATGTGTGTGTATAATAAAACCTCCGCTTCCTATCTTCTTATTGTGTATGTGCTTTAACACTGCCCTTTCCTTATGTGTCTCGTGTGTGTTTTAATTGAGTGTTCTTTGTAGCACTCCACCCTTATTAATTAAAAGGGAGAAAAAAAATAAAAATAAAAAATAAAGAAAAAGAATCAAACAGTAGTGAATAGAGCCTGCGGTCTCTAAGACAGAAAAACTTTTCCAGAGCCTAATACCAGTTAGATAGATACCCAGAAAAAGGGAACATATAGTAAAGGGAAATTTCCCCAGATATATTTTGCAGGAGATAAAACAGACTATTTAGCAAAAAATTGGTCAATGCTATACATATTATAATTTCTTCAAAGTGATGTGCGGGATTTACAATAAAGTTGTCCAAAATAAGGGAAAACCTTTCCCTTTCCTTATCGTAGTAACCAGTTATCAAACAAATTCTACGCAGTAAGATAAAAAAATATGAGAAGTGTTAAAGGGATATACAATTATTAAGATCTACTTGAACTATTAATTCAAAGGCCACTAACATTGCATATATATAGAGACTTGAATGGGCTGATTATTAAATTAACGTAATCTTGGCCTTATAACACCTAGGTTTGCAATCAAAAATACTAAAGAGCTCTGCAAAGATAAAGACTGCCTGGATCCGATGACAAACCAAGAGCTCCCAATTCCTTGCCCTTATTTCTTCTACACACTGTAAGGTACTTATACCATTCGCTTTAAGTGAGATGGTAGCAATATTATAATTATGGAAAAAGCAAAGAAGAAGAAAAAAAAAAAAGAGGGGTTAACAGGAGATCACAAAAGTCACAGGTAAATACATTTCTCTTTTTTGCAGGATAGCGTCCATAAAGAATTTTTAAACTCAAGTTGTACACTCTGGCCTTCTCAATAGCGTCCAATATATTGTTTTCGGGAATGAGCATATATACAATTACTCCTTTCTTCCCCTTTTTAAGTAGTCCTAGTGATTAGTCTTGGCAGTATTTAGACACAGGAAATCCTCATTTCACTGTAACGGTGTATTACTAGACCTCCACCCACCACAATAGCAGAATATAAACACCAACAAAGATACTTGCAGATGGATTGTAACAGGCGTTTATCACTCACGTATATATCACTCACTCCGTTCGCTCAGTCCTCAGGGAGTACTCTGGGGCTCTCCTGGTGGTTTCCAGTCCACAATCTGCTCCCCTCTTTAAGCAACACAGTATCTGGGTGATTTAACGAGCCTGTGTGAACTCCGTATGGGAATGATGGGTGTCGTCTACTTCCTGACACACTTTCGTTTCCTATTGGGTGGGTGGGAAGGCTCGCACAATGGGCCGTTTTCCGATTGGTCGAGAGTCTTCAACTGTTATGTCCCTGAACACTAGACACTAATACCTTTACTAAGGTTACTTCCAATGATCTCAGGGAAATTAGTGATCTGTAGGTGTCCTAGGGGGTATTGCTACCCCACAGCGGGCACGGATGGTCCTCAGGGTTTATCCCGTGCAGGTAATCTTATTATAATAACGACATGTTGTGCATACAATGATGAAAAAAAAGCAGGTACAAATCACTGAGCACAGTACTCAGGTTGCCAGTTCTTGACACAGGAACGAAGTTGCGGCTTTGACAAAGAAGACAAAATTAAGTATTTTGTGGGTTTCCCGCCTGGGCTTGAGTAGAACTTGCCCGGCTCCCTAGGATGCTAACCGCACCAACAACGGGAGGTAAGACGAAAGGAGAGAGTAATATGGAGCTGATCAAACTTCGGCTCTGAACGCCGACACAGCGTGTTCACACTGCACAGCTCCTCCCACTGGAAACCCGCTCTATATTAGATTTATTGTTAGTTTAAACTTAGTTCTTTAAATTTGACAGGTAAGTTTTAATGTAATTTAAGCTAGGGAAACTGTAATTGTAATATAAAGTTAGGGGGGGCATTAGGTTTAGGGGTTACTAGTTTAATTTAGTTTATTGCAATGTGGGGGGTTTTCGGTTTAGGGGTAAAAAGTTTAGTATATTTCGTTGTGGGGGACTTGCGGTTTATGGGTTAATAGGTTTATTATAGTGGCGGCGGTGTAGGGCTTAATAACTTTAGTACAGTGGGGCGATGTGGGTGGACAGCATATTAGGGGGTTAATAATATTTAAATAGTGTTTGCGATGTGGGAGGGCGGCAGTTTAGGGGGTTAATAACTTTATTATAGTTGTGACGATGTCGGGGAGCGGCGGAATATTGGTTAATAATTATTTTTAGTGGTGGCAATGTCGTGAGCGGCAGATTAGGGGTTAATAAGTTTAATATAGTATTTGCGATGTGATAGGGCCTCGGTTTAGGGGTTAATAGGTAGTTTATGGGTGTTAGTGTACTTTGTAGCAGTTTAGTTATGAGTTTTATGTTACAGTTTTTTAGCGTAAAACTCATAACTACTGCTTTTAGATTGCGGAACGGATCTTGTCGGTATAGGCTGCAACGCTAGCTTTTTAGCCTCACCGCAAAACTTGTAATGGCTGCGCTATGAAAGTCCCATGAAAAAATTGAATTTTTACGTGTGCGGGACTGAAGTTGCAATACAGGCTAAAAGAGTTGCGGTACAGCTATACCGACAAGACTTGTAATGGCTGCAGTGCTGTTTTACTGCTGAAATGGCCATTTTTTCAGAGTTAAAACACGAACGCACAACTTGTAATATATCTGTATGGGAAGCTAGCTGAAAACATCAGCTAAACCAATAAAAAGAGGCATATACTGTATGTGCATCCACCAATCAGCAGCCAGCTCCCCCGTAGTGCACTGCTGCTCCTGAGCCTACTTAGCTAAATTCTTCAACAAAATGATAATAATAGAACACTGCAAATTAGATAATAGAAGTAAATTGGAAAGTTGTTTAAAATGTGCATGCTCTATATGAATTATTATAAAGTTTTAAGATTGACTTTACTGTCCATTTAAAAACTACTGAGATATTTGTAGGTAAATCATTTTGCTAAACTTTCCAAAATTTCAATTGTGATTGATCCCTTATATTGTAGTATACATTTTTTTTTTTAATATGTCTTTATGTAGTTTAATTATTAATTCTGTTCTATTTTTTTGTAATTTATTCCAGAAAATTACAGGATTTCCAATTTCTGTTAAAAGGGTAATGAGTACTTCAAACTCAACACTGCTATATTAAATGGACAGTCAACACCAGAAGTTTTGTTGGTTTAAAAGATAGATAATCCCTGTATTACGCATTCCCCAGTTTTGCATAACCAACACAGTTATAATAATACACATTTTACCTCTGTGATTAACTTGTATCTAAGCATCTTCTTACAGCCCCCTGATCACATGACATTTTATTTATTATCTATTGACTTTCATTTTAGCTAATTAGTGCAGTGTCTGCCACAATCCACGGGCGTGCTCACAATGTTATCTATAGGGTTTACCTGAACTAGCTCTCCTCTGCTGTGAAAAGCAAATACAAAAGCATGTGATTAGAGGCGGCCTTCAAGGGCTTAGAAATTATCATATGAGCCTTCCTAGGTTTAGCTTTCAACTAAGAATACCAAAAGAACAAAGCAAAATTGGTGATAAAAGTAAATGGGAAAGTTGTTTAAAATTACATGCCCTATTTGAAACATAAAAGGTATTTTTGGACTTGACTGTCCCTTTAAACATTTGCTGCACACACTAGTTTATCACCAGGTCTAATTGGCCTCCGCAGAAAAAAACTAATTAGGAAAGGGTGGTGCCATTGCTTGATGGACACTAAAACTTTATACTTATTTTTTCAGCTTCCAAACAACTAAAATCATTAAAAGCATATTATTTTCATGCTAATATTAAGTATATTATTTGCATGCTAATATATCATCTAGTATTTTTTGTGTTTAATGTCTCTTTAGTAGCAGCCAGATAAGTGTTCCTTGATTAATGGTTTTCTAGAAAGCAAACAAGCAAGTATAACTTTTTTAAAACTCAATATGTCTTTGTAATGAAAGATCAGAGTGCCAGTTTGTGAAATCTCTGGATTCCCTGTTGGATCCCCTGTTGACTGCTTGGCTTACAAATGGCTGCAAATAACTAGAAAGGGTGGGGACTTCTCAGCTTACAGATATTTGAACGTACATCAGCAAGTGAAAGAACTTTAGATGTTGTGTTATTTTTAACCAGTATTTGGTTATTTTAATCTACTGTTTTTTTGTTTTTTTTCCCCAAAGTTATTTTGTTTATATATCTGTTTTTTTGTATAATAGTTATGTATTTCCAGCACAAAATAATATAGTATTGCAATAGATTGTAGTTTCTTTTAAAGGAACATTAAAGTGATGGTAAATCCTAGCGTTTTTGAAACGCTAGGATTTACCAGTGCAACAAATAAAAGGGACTTTCAGTCATGAAGTATAAAATATTTCATGCTGATAGTTCCATTATATGCCTGTAGCATTAGCATATGCCACGCTGATCGCCTCAGGCCCCCCACTGCAGAACACTTTTTTTTCATTGAGGTGACGTTTCCACCTCTTAGCCAATAGCCGTGCGGCCCAGCTGACGAGATACCGGATAGCTAGCAAGCTATTGGCTAAGATCACCTCACAGATAAATAGGCGCTCATTGCGGCAGACGACACAGACAAATAAAGGAACTTTCAGCATGAAGTATTTTATACTTCATTACTTAAAGGGGCAGTCGACACCAAAATTATTATTGTTTAAACAGATATATAACGCCTTTACTTCCCATTCCCCAGCTTTGCACAACCAACATTGTTATATTAATATACTTTATAACAGTTAAACCTGTAAATTACTGCCTGTTTCTAAGCCACTACAGACAGGCGCCTCTTATCACATGCATTTTTATTAGCTTTTTACAACAGGAGATTGATAGTTCATGTGGGCCATATAGATAACATTACGCTCATGCCCATGGGTGGTGGATTACACTAGACTAATTGGCTAAAATTAAAGTCAATAGATAAGAAATAAAAAGTCATGTGATCAGGGGTCTGTCAAAAGAGGCTTAGCTACAAGGTAATCACAGAGGTAAAAAGTATATTAATATAACCATGTTGGCTGTGCAAAACTGGGGAATGGGTACTAAAGGGATTATCTATCTTTTTAAACAATAGCATTTTTGGAGTTGACTGTCCCTTTATAAAGTCTTCTTTCTTTGCACTAGTAAATTCTAGTGTTTCAAAAATGCTAGGATTTTCTATCACTTTGAATATAGTAGAATTTCATAATAAACAAGTGCATAATAAAAAGAGAATGTAATAACACGTACTATGAATTTCAAATAAGTAGTAGATTATTTTCTGATAAATGTATTTTTCCCACTGCCAAGTGTCAAATATTATTGATCTACATATGTTCAAATCATCAGCTATATGAAATTGTGTACTCATTACATTCTAAAGTGAATATTTAAAGGTATAGGAAAGTCAAAATTAAGCTTGAATGATTCAGATGGAGCATGTCGTTTTAAGATTCTTTTAAATTCACTTCTATTTTCAAACGTGCTTCATTCTCTAAGTATCCCTTGTTAAAAAATGAATACGCACATAACATACACTAGTGGGAGCTGCTGCTAATTGGCGCCTGCACACATTTGTCTCTTGTGATTGGCTAAACAGATATTTTCTTCATAAATGGAAAGAGTTCACAGCTGCATTCATTACTTTTGGGAATTCAGAACCTGGCCACCAGGAGGAGGCAAAGACCCCCCAGCCAAAGGCTTAAATACCTCTCCCACTTCCCTCATCCTCCCAGTCATTATTTGCCTTTTGTCCCAGGAGGTTGGCAGAGAAGTGTCAGAAGTTTCGATAGTCTCTTATGGAGGGTAGTACTCATCGGCATGGGACTGGAGTTTTAAGTAATCCTGTCAGCCTCTCAGTGAGAGCATGGACGAAAGTTAGAGTCCGGAGATGCAGGGAGAGTCTTTCTGCGAAACCATCCCGACTCATATTAACAGCTCCACAAGCAGTCAGCGTTGACGAGTTTCGCTGCCTGCTTTCTTCTCTCAAGTCCATGGCAGAGGCGAGGCTACTATTTGTCACACTTGAAGGGCCATGTTCCTGTTCCACGGCGTAGATTCCGGTAAGATTATTTCATTTTACTTTTGTTATGATTGTATTGTAATACAAATGTTTTCCTGAGAGGCTCTCACCTTGCAGGATTAACTATAATCAGGGTCTCAGAAAAATTCTGGTCCGCTGGTGACTGGTTCATAGGAGGTTGTGAGTGCCCCAGCCATTGTGGGTGTCAGGTGCCGTTTACATTTTCTTATTTGGTCCTTTTTTTGTATTCAATATCTCTGTTATGGAGGATTCTGATATTGTGGAGATGGACGTCTCTGCATCAGATTCTGTTTCTGGTGAAGAATACGAATTGGCCCGGGTGATACATGCCCTCCAGTTATGTTTTGAATGCCATTTTATAGTGCTTAATTCCTCAGGATCAGGGAATCAAGGGGCCACTGAGCAGTCCGCCTCTGGGAGCCCAGTTCCCAGAGTGGCGAGTTCCCTACCACCAACTCTGACCATGCATGCAGGTAACCTAGATTATGCTTATCCTTCTCTGGAAGGTGGCTTGTTCCCTCCGGAGCTGATGGCATGTTTTCGCATGTCCATAATCATGGCTCTGGCGCATCTGCAACTACCAGAAGTGTGCTTCCAATATTGTACGCGTTCCGTTAGCCGGGGCTCCTTAGGCATGGGATGGCCTACTCAGCTCTCCGGGGGAACGACTGTCCCTGAGGCTTCAGGGGGTCAACCTTTGTGCCAGGGTCATCTTCTGCTCTGGCGAAGGTATGCTGTGCCTTCCTGTATAGACTGGCGTGCCTTTGTGTCCTACTGAGGCACATTTTGGCATTGTTGGAGGATCCCATCCTTAATGGATATGGGAATTCTCAGTCTTCACCTTCAAAAGGCTCGCAGGCTTAGGTATAATAGGATGAAGTAATCTTCTTATAGCCTTGTGTATTGAGTATCCTTTCCAGTTCTGAGCTGGAAGAACAGGGTCCCGGTCCTGCGGGTGCGTCTGTTCTTCTTAGGCGATAACCTACGGGTTGCCTTATCTTTTATTTTAATCCAGTTAGGATGAATTTTTATTTTGAGCTCATATTTATGCATTTCCTTCGGGAATTTTTTCTGGAATCGATGCTCACAATTTTTTGATCGCTCAGTTTTCTTCTACGGAAGTTTGTTTGGTGTGAGGACATGTTAGTCCTATGTTTGTCTGCTGTTTATCCCCCATCTCTGGGGGTGACTATCTGTGGCCTTGACAGTATCGGCCCTTGGTTTTAGACTGGTCCTGATTGGGTTCAGATCTTTCTGTTCTTGCGGCCTGTTTCAGACAAGTGGCACCTTTTCTGCCTGGCTGGTCCGGTTGGGGCGCCGAGTGTTTCAAATTATTATTTGTGTTATTACTTGTTTGTAAAAAGTTCAACTAAGCATTTTGAGAGGACCTGAGGGTCCGCGAGGCATGGTAGATTGGTTCAGTCCTTGTTAGCCTTTCGACTGGGACTCTGTGATGTTCCACTGCAACACACTCTGTTATTTCGTCGGGATTTTTAGTGTTTTCCTCCCCGCGTGGGTTGGAAGTTTGAAAGACTCAGGACCTCCTTGCCGCTGGTTTTTGGTGGTCTTGCCTTTTCAGGGGCTCCTTGAAATTGTCCTTTTTCTGGACCTGTTCCTTTTGAGGCTCTTCCTTCAGGTTGGCTTTCTGGACTTTGTCCGTTCTCCTTAGTGGTTTGGTCACCTTATTGGGTGAACTATCTGTGGCCTTGACAGTATCGGCCCTTGGTTTCAGACTGGTCCTGATTGGGTTTGGATCTTTCTGTTCTTGCGGCCTGTTTCAGACAAGTGGCACCTGTTCTGCCTGGCTGGTCCGGTTGGGGCGCCGAGTGTTTCACATTATTATTTGTGTTATTCCTTGTTTGTAAAAAGTTCAGCTAAGCATTTTGAGAGGACCTGAGGGTCCGCGAGGCATCGGAGATTGGTTCAGTCCTTGTTAGCCTTTCGACTGGGACTCGGTGAAGTTCCACTGCAACACACTCTGTTGTTATTTCGTTGGGATTTTTAGTGTTTCCCTCCCTGCGTGGGTTGGAAGTTTGAAAGACTCAGGGCCTCCTTGCCGCTGGTTTTTGGCGGTCTTGCCTTTTCAGGGGCTCCTTGCAATTGTCCTTTTTCTGGACCTGTTCCTTTTGAGGCTCTTCCTTCAGGTCGGCTTTCTGGACTTTGTCCGTTCTCCTTAGTGGTTTGGTCACCTTATTGGGATAACAAGGTAGCCTTGTGGTTGGAGAAATAGTCATCTGATGATTATACTCTCTTTAAGGGCTCTTTGAGGGCCGTGGGGCTTTTCCTACTCGCTTAGGTTTTTTTTCTAATGGGGTTGGGATGCTCTGCATTCTTTTTCCTTGGATGTGGTCCCCTAGTTACGTACTTTGAGGAGATATGGAGACTAGCCTTTGTTCTACTCACTTCCGTATGGGGTGTTCTCTTCCTTTTGGGTTGAGATTTACAAGTGAGTCTTGTTCCCATTCTCTGGGGTAGTCCGTTATTCCTCTGTGAGGTCTGCTTCTTCAGATGGGGTAGTTGTGCTCCCTGTGGTGTTTTGTTTTAAACAATTCTGGGGCTTGGACCTTTAGTTTTTGTCTTGGGTCTTTCTGGATGTCTGGAAACGTCTGATCCTGTGGCTGGTTTGGGGCAATCCAGTTTTTCCAGGAAACATAGGTTATGGTCTATGGACTGGCCAGTTGATACGATCCTTATTTCTTGCCTTGTCCTTTAAATAATTTGTGCTCCCCTTCAGGGGGAGTTCTTTCTGTGTTCATGAGTGATGTCTGGATGATTTTCATTCGGCTTCTGTTTTCAACAGACTATGGCCTCTATTTATCAAACTGTCAACCGCAAATATGCTGAAATTCCACAGCGTATTTGTGGCGAGCCTGATTCACCGTAGTTATCAAGCCCTACAGACTGGCAAAAGTAGAATATACAACACAGTTAAAGAGAGACATTGTAGAAATGTCATAAGTAACTACACATAAGACAGGGATTTCAGCACTTAATTTTTATTAGGTTCCAATAACCCAGCCAAACTTTAATATTTGGTGATAATCACATTGCAGTATTGTTCTTGCAAGCATATAACAGGTGTAAGCTCTACTGATAATAAGCTATGCATAAGAACCTCATCAAGTTAGTACACAGAATGCGTTATGCCTTAAGTCTTGAAACATAAGTTTGAAATATGTAAACAAGAGTGTATTGTGCAAAGTTACCTCTAAACAAACAACACCTCCACCAGAGGATGGCTATGCAAAATTGCACAAATCAGCCATCATAGTGAGCCATGAGGATCTATGATTGTTGGCTACACCACCTTATGAAAGGCAAGTGAACACTGTAAATACAATTAAGATTGCAAACACAAGTAGGTAAAACAAATTGCATGTGAGTCATACATTAAGCACATAGGTAGAGCATGCTCTAAAAAGTAAAATTGGACCAGGGGGTACCGGACAACACTTATTTCAGAGGGCACCACTATAAGCAAATAGTATACAGTGTCATGAAATTAAAATTTATGTATTAGGATCTATGTTCAGTCCCCCAGAACCAGGTCACAAAAATACCAACAGAATGATTTGTTGCAACTGAGGATATAAATTGAACAAGCATATTAGGCAAAATAACATGAACAGTGCCAGGGGTCTCCTATAAATGAATTGTGCTGTAATTACGTCCTGATTTACAGAACTCTGTCAAAATGATAGCAGATCCTGAACATCTATAGGATTACATCCTCCAAACATGTTAATACCATAAGTGAATACCGTCCAGAGTAGACATGAACGTGTGCCTTATAATGTTGCCATATAGTTACTTATCAAGAGGGGTAACCGTCAATCCCACCAATGCGGAAACTCACGGCTCCAGCTTTTAATTTCCTCATAAGCACAGACGGCAAGCGTATACGCATCAAAAGTGCTTTAAACGCCAACTTTGTTTCTTCCTATTGCAACTTTGTTTCAAACTTGCTTGATCCAAGACAGAGCAGCCCGCTCTGTGTACGTTACTGCCGAAGCGTGTTTCACCCCCATGTGACCACAGCATCATGGGGTTTCCTCAGGGCAAACGGATAGCGAGTGCAAGACGCTCCAGCTATTTACCGGTCGTAACTCTCCATGATTGGATGGCTATTCAGGAACCAACAGCCAATGAAGCAGTCCGTTAAGTTACACACCTTCTTGAGGGATAGTGAAAAGATTGACATTGAATAAAGAAACAAATATTAATGACTTAGTTCAAGTGCTAAATACGAATCCTACATTACGGTGTACCATAATGCTGGTTGCTAATAATAGACTTTAAGATAAAGGCTTTTATCTAAATATGTACAAATTGAGCGGTTCGAATGCTTAGCCTAAATATATATATATAAAATAACAAAGGAAGAAAAAGGGGGAAAAAGAAAAAAAAAAACTTTTTATAAAACTAATAAAAAAGGGAATTTTTAATGAAAAGTTATTTTTATGATAATATACAGAAAATTATGAAAATATTTTTTCCTTTATTTTCCCCTAGTGTTACTAATGTAACTACACGGTATGTAGTGCTATCACAAATCCTAAAGTTACATTCCATAATTTATAGAAACCTGGTTAAAGGTAGCAGTGTTTGCATTCTGTGCTTTGTAGAGGCCTGCCCGAAAAAAGTATAAAATGCATACTTCCTAAAACTACAGAAAAAGCAGCAAACTCACGGCTAGATTTAGAGTTCTGCGGCCAAAGGGGTGCGTTAGCTACGCTGGCTTTTTTCTCCCGCACCTTTTAAATACCGCTGGTATTTAGAGTTCACAGAAGGGCTGCTTTAGGCTCCAAAAAGGGAGCGTAGGGCATATTTACCGCCACTGCAACTCTAGATACCAGAGTTGCTTACGGATGCGGCCAGCTTCAAAAACGTGCTTGTGCACGATTTCCCCATAGAAAACAATGGGGCTGTTTGAGCTGGAAAAAAAACCTAACACCTGCAAAAAAGCAGTGTTCAGCTACTAACGCAGCTACATTGTTTCCTATGGGGAAACACTTCCTAAGTCTGCACCTAACACCCTAACATGTACCCCGATTCTAAACACCCCTAACCTTACACTTATTAACCCCTAATCTGCCGCCCCCGCTATCGCTGACCCCTGCATATTATTATTAACCCCTAATCTGCCTCTCCGTACACCGCCGCCAGCTACGTTATCCCTATGTACCCCTAATCTGCTGCCCCTAATATCGCCGACCACTATGTTATATTTATTAACCCCTAATCTGCCCCCCACAACGTCGCCTCCACCTACCTACAATAATTAACCCCTAATCTGCCGACCGGATCTCACCGCTACTATAATAAATATATTAACCCCTAAAGCTAAGTCTAACTCTAACCCTAACACCCCCCTAAGTTAAATATAATTTAAATCTAACAAAATAAATTAACTATTATTAAATAAATTATTCCTATTTAAAGCTAAATACTTACCTGTAAAATAAACCCTAATATAGCTACAATATAACAAATAATTATATTGTAGCTATTTTAGGATTTATATTTATTTTACAGGCAACTTTGTATTTATTTTAACCAGGTACAATAGCTATTAAATAGTTAATAACTATTTAATAGTTACCTAGTTAAAATAATTACAAAATTACCTGTAAAAAAGTTACAATTAAACCTAACACTACACTATCAATAAATAAATTAAATAAAATACCTACAATTACCTACAATTAAACCAAACACTACACTATCAATAAATTAATTAAATACAATACCTACAAATAAATACAATGAAATAAACTAACTAAAGAACAAAAAATAAAAAAGAACTAAGTTACAAAAAATAAAAAAATATTTACAAACATTAGAAAAATATTACAACAATTTTAAACTAATTACACCTACTCTAAGCTCCCTAATAAAATAACAAAGCCCCCCAAAATAAAAAAAATGCCCTACCCTATTCTAAAATTAAAATAGAAAAGCTCTTTTACCTTACCAGCCCTGAAAATGGCCCTTTGCGGGGCATGCCCCAAAGAATTCAGCTCTTTTGCCTGTAAAAAAAACCATACAATACCCCCCCAACATTACAACCCACCACCCACATACCCCTAATCTAACCCAAACCCCCCTTAAATAAACCTAACACTAAGCCCCTGAAGATCTCCCTACCTTGTCTTCACCCCACCGGGTCCCGATCTGTCCAGAAGAGCCTCCGAAATCTTCATCCAAGCCCAAGAAGGGGCTGAAGAGTGACGTCCATCCTCCGGCTGAAGTCTGGATCCAAGCGGCAAATGAAGAAATCCATCTTCGGGAAGAAATTTTCATCCTATCCGGGCAGAAGAGGACATCCAGACCGGCAAACATCTTCATTCAAGCCGCATCTTCTATGTTGTTCCATCGGATGACGAGCGGCTGATCTTGAAGACCTCCGACGCGGATCCATCCTCTTCGTTCGACGTCCAACTGAAGAATGAAGGTTCCTTTAAGGTAGCCAATCAGAATTTTCCTACCTTAATTCCGATTGGCTGATAGAATCCTATCAGCAAATCGGAATTCGAGGGACGCCATCTTGGATGACGTCCCTTAAAGGAACCTTCATTCTTCAGTTGGACATCGAACGAAGAGGATGGATCCGCGCCGGAGGTCTTCAAGATCAGCCACTCATCATCCGATGGAACAACATAGAAGATGCGGCTTGGATGAAGATGTTTGCCAGTCCGGATGTCCTCTTCTGCCCGGATAGGATGAAGATTTCTTCCCGAAGATGGACTTCTTCATTTGCCACTTGGATCCAGACTTCAGCCGGAGGATGGACGTCACTCTTCAGCCCCTGCTTGGGCTTGGATGAAGATTTTGGAGGCTCTTCTGGACAGATCGGGACCCGGTGTGGTGAAGACAAGGTAGGGAGATCTTCAGGGGCTTAGTGTTAGGTTTATTTAAGGGGGGTTTGGGTTAGATTAGGGGTATGTGGGTGGTGGGTTGTAATGTTGGGGGGGGGTATTGTATGTTTTGTTTTACAGGCAAAAGAGCTGAATTCTTTGGGGCATGCCCCGCAAAGGGCCCTTTTCAGGGCTGGTAAGGTAAAAGAGCTTTTCTATTTTAATTTTAGAATAGGGTAGGGCATTTTTTTTATTTTGGGGGTCTTTGTTATTTTATTAGGGGGCTTAGAGTAGGTGTAATTAGTTTAAAATTGTTGTAATATTTTTCTAATGTTTGTAAATATTTTTTTATTTTTTGTAACTTAGTTCTTCTTTATTGTTTGTACTTTAGTTAGTTTATTTAATTGTATTTATTTGTAGGTATTGTATTTAATTAATTTATTGCTAGTGTAGTGTTAGGTTTAATTGTAGGTAATTGTAGGTAGTTTATTTAATTTATTTATTGATAGTGTAGTGTTAGGTTTAATTGTAACTTAGGTTAGGATTTATTTTACAGGTAATTTGTAATTATTTTAACTAGGTAACTATTAAATAGTTATTAACTATTTACTAGCTATTGTACCTAGTTAAAATAAATACAAAGTTGCCTGTAAAATAAATATTAATCCTAAAATAGCTACAATATAATTATAATTTATATTGTAGCTATATTAGGGTTTATTTTACAGGTAAGTATTTAGCTTTAAATAGGAATAATTTATTTAATAAGAGTTAATTTATTTAGTTAGATTTAAATTATATTTAATTTAGGGGGGTGTTAGGGTTAAGGTTAGACTTAGCTTTAGGGGTTAATAAATGTATTATAGTAGCGGTGAGCTCCGGTCGGCAGATTAGGGGTTAATACTTTAAGTTAGGTGTTGGCGATGTTAGGGAGGGCAGATTAGGAGTTAATACTATTTATTATAGGGTTATTGAGGCGGGAGTGAGGCAGATTAGGGGTTAATAACTTTATTATAGTAGCGGTGAGCTCTGGTCGGCAGATTAGGGGTTAATAATTGTAGGTAGGTGGCGGCGACGTTGGGGGCGGCATATTAGGGGTTAATAAATATAATATAGGGGTCGGCGGTGTTAGGGGCAGCAGATTAGGGGTTCATAGGGATAACGTAGGTGGCAGCGGTGTGCGGTCGGCAGATTAGGGGTTACATTTTTTTTAACAGAGTGGCGGTGATGTGGGGGGACCTTGGTTTAGGGGTACATAGATAGTTTATGGGTGTTAGTGTACTTTAGAGCACAGTAGTTAAGAGCTTTATAAACCGGCGTTAGCCCAGAAAGCTCTTAACTACTGACTTTTTTCTGCGGCTGGAGTTTTGTCGTTAGATTTCTAACGCTCACTTCAGCCACGACTCTAAATACCGGTGTTAGAAAGATCCCATTGAAAAGATAGGATACGCAAATGGCGTAGGGGGATCTGCGGTATGGAAAAGTCGCGGCTGGAAAGTGAGCGTTAGACCCTTTCCTGACTGACTCCAAATACCAGCGGGCGGTAAAAACCAGCGTTAGGAGCCTCTAACGCTGGTTTTGACGGCTACGGCCCAACTCTAAATCTAGGCCTCAGACTTCTCATTTAGTCCCCTAGGGGCCAATGTTTGCAGTTTATACATCCAAGCTGTTTCCTTTTTGAGGAGTATATAGTCAATATCCCATCCTCTGCCAAAGAGGGAACATGTCTCAATTCCTATCACCTTGAGGTCTGTTAGTGTAGAATTGTGATGTTAGAAAATGTAGGGCTACCCCACTTTTTATTTCCCCGTCCCTATATCGTCTCTATGTTCAGTCACCCTGTCTTTCAACATACGTCTAGTTTTACCTACATAGAAGACCGGGCAACTGCAGGAAAGTAGGTAGATAACATTCTCTGTTTTACAATTAATAAACTGTTTAATGGGAAAGGATTCATGTCCTTTTGAAAAGGATTTAGTGCAAACAATATATATACATAGGACACAATGTCCACATTAGAAGCAACCTTTTACCTTCCTATGTTCACTTAACCAGTCCTTAGGACTTGGACTTCTTACATAAAAACTTTTGACAAGTTTATCTTTTAAATTTGGAGCTCAACTAGCAACGGAGAAACTGTCCGACAGGAATACCTCTTATTAAAGACTTGGGATGATGACTGGAGGCTTCCAAAATGTTATTGGTAGCCGTTTCTTTTCGATATATTTCAGTTGCCAACAGAGTCCCTTCCTTTTTGATCTTGACATCAAGGAAAGTAAGTTCACTTTCACTGAAGTCAAAAGTTAAAAGGATATTGAACTCATTTACATTTAGTATTTTAACAAATTCTTTCAAGGATTCCTCCGTTCCCCTCCAGAGGAGGAACACGTGATCCACATAATGAAGCCAGATTAGGACGTTATTTCTCTTGTTAAGTGTATCCAGTCCACGGATCATCCATTACTTGTGGGATATTCTTCTTCCCAACAGGAAGTTGCAAGAGGATCACCCACAGCAGAGCTGCTATATAGCTCCTCCCCTCACTGCCATATCCAGTCATTCTCTTGCAACTCTCAACAAAGATGGAGGTAGTAAGAGGAGAGTGGTGTATTAAAGTTAGTTTCTTTCTTCAATCAAAAGTTTGTTATTTTTAAATGGTACCGGAGCGTACTATTTTACCTCAGGCAGTATTTAGAAGAAGAATCTGCCTGTGGTTTCTATGATCTTAGCAGAAGTAACTAAGATCCACTGCCGTTCTCACATATTCTGAGGAGTGAGGTAACTTCAGAGAGGGAATGGCGTGCAGGTTATCCTGCAATAAGGTATGTGCAGTTAAAATTTTCTAGGGATGGAATTTGCTAGAAAATGCTGCTGATACCGGATTAATGTAAGTTAAGCCTAAAATGCAGTGAGAGCGACTGGTATCAGGCTTATTAACAGAGATACATACTCTTATAAAAGTACAATATAAAACGTTTGCTGGCATGTTTAATCGTTTTTATATATGCTTTGGTGATAAAACTTATTGGGGCCTAGTTTTTTCCACATGGCTGGCTTGATTTTTGCCTAGAAACAGTTTCCTGAGGCTTTCCACTGTTGTAATATGAGTGGGAGGGGCCTATTTTAGCGCTTTTTTTGCGCAGAAAATTACAGACAGAGACATTCAGCTTCCCTCTGCATGATACAGGACATCTCTAAAGGGCTCAAAATGCTTCAAAAGTCGTGTTTGAGGAAGGTAACAGCCACAGTAGAGCTGTGGCAGTTGTTGTAACTGGTTTTAAAAACGTTTTTGTCATTTATTATTCCGTTTTTGGTATTAAGGGGTTAATCATCCATTTGCAAGTGGGTGCAATGCTCTGCTAACTTGTTACATACACTGTAAAAATTTCGTTAGTGTAACTGCCTTTTTTCACTGTTATTTAAAATTTTGTAAAAATTTGTGTTCCTTAAAGGCGCGGTAAATTTTTTTTATATTGCTTGTTAACTTGGTTTAAAGTGTTTTCCAAGCTTGCTAGTCTCATTGCTAGTCTGTACAAACATGTCTGACACAGAGGAAACTACTTGTTCATTATGTTTAAAAGCCATGGTGGAGCCCCATAGGAGAATGTGTACTAAATGTATTGATTTCACCTTAAACAGTAAAGATCAGTCTTTATCTATAAAAGAATTGTCACCAGAGGGTTCTGTCGAGGGGGAAGTTATGCCGACTAACTCTCCCCACGTGTGGGACCCTTCGCCTCCCGCTCAAGGGACGCACGCTAATATGGCACCAAGTACATCAGGGACGCCCATAGCGATTACTTTGCAGGACATGGCTGCAATCATGAATAATACCCAGTCAGAGGTATTAGCCAGATTGCCTGAATTAAGAGGCAAGCGCGATAGCTCTGGAGTTAGACGAGATACAGAGCGCGTAGATGCTGTAAGAGCCATGTCCGATACTGCGTCACAATATGCAGAACCTGAGGACGGAGAGCTTCAGTCTGTGGGTGACATCTCTGACACGGGGAAACCTGATTCAGAGATTTCTAATTTTAAATTTAAGCTTGAGAACCTCCGTGTATTGCTTGGGGAGGTATTGGCTGCTCTGAATGACTGTGACACAATTGCAGTGCCAGAGAAATTGTGTAGGCTGGATAAATACTATGCAGTGCCGGTGTGTACTGATGTTTTTCCAATACATAAAAGGCTTACAGAAATCATTACTAAGGAGTGGGATAGACCCAGTGTGCCTTTTTCCCCACCTCCTATATTTAGAAAAATGTTTCCAATAGACGCCACTACACGGGACTTATGGCAGACGGTCCCTAAGCTGGAGGGAGCAGTTTCTATTTTAGCAAAGCGTACCACTATCCCGGTTGAGGACAGTTGTGCTTTTTCAGATCCAATGGATAAAAAATTAGAGGGTTACCTTAAGAAAATGTTTATTCAACAAGGTTTTATTTTACAGCCCCTTGCATGCATTGCGCCTGTCACTGCTGCGGCAGCGTTTTGGTTTGAGGCCTTGGAAGAGGCCATCCATACAGCTCCATTGACTGAAATCATTGACAAGCTTAGAACACTTAAGCTAGCTAACTCATTTGTTTCTGATGCCATTGTTCATTTGACTAAACTAACGGCTAAGAATTCCGGATTCGCCATCCAGGCGCGGAGGGCGCTATGGCTTAAATCCTGGTCAGCTGACGTGACTTCAAAGTCTAAATTACTCAAAATTCCTTTCAAGGGGCAGACCCTATTCGGGCCTGGTTTGAAAGAAATCATTGCTGACATTACTGGAGGTAAGGGTCATACCCTTCCTCAGGACAGGGCCAAATCAAGGGCCAAACAGTCTAATTTTCGTGCCTTTCGAAATTTCAAGACAGGTGGAGTATCCACTTCCTCTGCTTCAAAACAAGAGGGAACTTTTGCTCAATCCAAGCAGGCCTGGAAACCTAACCAGTCCTGGAACAAGGGCAAGCAGGCCAGAAAGCCTACTGCTGCCTCCAAGACAGCATGAAGGAACGGCCCCCTATCCGGTAACGGATCTAGTAGGGGGCAGACTTTCTCTCTTCGCCCAGGTGTGGGCAAGAGATGTTCAGGATCCCTGGGCGTTGGAGATCATATCCCAGGGATATCTTCTGGACTTCAAAGCTTCTCCTCCACAAGGGAGATTTCACCTTTCAATATTATCTGCAAATCAGATAAAGAAAGAGGCATTCCTACGCTGCGTCCAAGACCTCCTTGCAATGGGGGTGATCCATCCAGTTCCGCGGACGGAACAAGGACAGGGTTTTTATTCAAATCTGTTTGTGGTTCCCAAAAAAGAGGGAACCTTCAGACCAATTTTGGATCTAAAGATCTTAAACAAATTCCTCAGAGTTCCATCATTCAAGATGGAAACTATTCGAACCATTTTACCCATGATCCAAGAGGGTCAGTACATGACCACAGTGGACTTAAAGGATGCCTACCTTCACATTCCGATTCACAAGAATCATCATCGGTTCCTGAGGTTTGCCTTTCTAGACAGGCATTACCAATTTGTAGCTCTTCCATTCGGGTTGGCTACAGCCCCAAGAATTTTTACAAAAGTTCTAGGCTCACTTCTGGCGGTTCTAAGACCACGAGGCATAGCGGTGGCTCCTTATCTAGACGACATCCTGATACATGCGTCAAGCTTTCAAATTGCCAAGTCTCATACAGAGATAGTTCTGGCATTTCTGAGGTCACATGGGTGGAAAGTGAACGAAGAAAAGAGTTCTCTATCTCCTCTCACAAGGGTTTCCTTCCTAGGGACCCTTATAGATTCTGTAGAAATGAAAATTTACCTGACGGAGTCCAGGTTATCAAAACTTCTAAATGCTTGCCGTGTTCTTCACTCCATTCCGCGCCCCACGGTGGCTCAGTGTATGGAAGTAATCAGCTTAATTGTAGCGGCGATGGACATAGTGCCATTTGCGCGCCTGCATCTCAGACCGCTGCAATTATGCATGCTCAGTCAGTGGAATGGGGATTACACAGATTTGTCCCCTCTACTAAATCTGGATCAGGAAACCAGAGATTCTCTTCTCTGGTGGTTATCTCGGGTCCATCTGTCCAAGGGTATGACCTTTCGCAGACCAGATTGGACGATTGTAACAACAGATGCCAGCCTTCTAGGTTGGGGTACAGTCTGGAACTCCCTGAAGGCTCAGGGTTCATGGACTCAGGAGGAGAAACTCCTCCCAATAAATATTCTGGAGTTAAGAGCAATATTCAATGCTCTTCTAGCTTGGCCTCAGTTAGCAACACTGAGGTTCATCAGATTTCAGTCGGACAATATCACGACTGTGGCTTACATCAACCATCAAGGGGGAACCAGAAGTTCCCTAGCGATGTCAGAAGTCTCCAAGATAATTTGCTGGGCAGAGACTCACTCTTGCCACCTATCAGCGATCCATATCCCGGGCGTAGAGAACTGGGAGGCGGATTTTCTAAGTCGTCAGACTTTTCATCCGGGGGAGTGGGAACTCCATCCGGAGGTGTTTGCTCAATTAGTCCATCGTTGGGGCAAACCAGAACTGGATTTCATGGCATCTCGCCAGAACGCCAAGCTTCCTTGTTACGGATCCAGGTCCAGGGACCCAGAAGCGACGCTGATAGATGCTCTAACAGCTCCTTGGTTCTTCAACCTGGCTTATGTGTTTCCACCGTTTCCTCTGCTCCCTCGACTGATTGCCAAAATCAGACAGGAGAGAGCATCAGTGATTCTGATAGCGCCTGCGTGGCCACGCAGGACCTGGTATGCAGATCTGGTGGACATGTCATCCTCTCCACTGTGGACTCTGCCTCTGAGACAAGACCTTTTAATACAAGGTCCTTTCAATCATCCGAATCTAATTTATCTGAGGCTGACTGCATGGAGATTGAACTCTTGATCCTATCAAAGCGTGGCTTCTCCGAGTCAGTCATTGATACCTTTAATACAGGCACGAAAGCCTGTCACCAGGAAAATCTACCACAAGATATGGCGTAAATATCTTCATTGGTGTGAATCCAAGAATTACTCATGGAGTAGGGTTAGGATTCCTAGGATATTGTCCTTCCTCCAAGAGGGTTTGGACAAAGGATTATCAGCTAGTTCTTTAAAGGGACAGATTTCTGCTCTGTCTATTCTTTTACACAAGCGTCTGGCAGAAGTTCCAGACGTCCAGGCATTTTGTCAGGCTTTAGTTAGAATTAAGCCTGTGTTTAAACCTGTTGCTCCTCCATGGAGCTTAAACTTGGTTCTTAAAGTTCTCCAAGGGGTTCCGTTTGAACCCCTTCATTCTATTGATATCAAACTTCTATCATGGAAAGTTCTGTTTCTGATGGCTATTTCCTCGGCTCGAAGAGTCTCTGAGTTATCTGCCTTACATTGTGATTCTCCTTATCTGATCTTTCATTCAGATAAAGTAGTTCTGCGTACAAAACTTGGGTTTTTACCCAAGGTGGTTTCTAACAAGAATATGAATCAAGAGATTGTTGTTCCATCATTGTGTCCTAATCCTTCTTCGAAGAAGGAACGTCTTTTGCATAATCTAGACGTAGTGCATGCCTTGAAGTTTTACTTACAAGCTACTAAGGATTTTCGTCAAACATCTAACCTGTTTGTTATTTACTCTGGACAGAGGAGAGATCAAAAGGCCTCGGCAACCTCTCTTTCTTTTTGGCTTCGGAGTATAATCCGTTTAGCCTATGAGACTGCTGGACAGCAGCCCCCTGAAAGGATTACAGCTCATTCTACTAGAGCTGTGGCTTCCACCTGGGCCTTTAAAAATGAGGCTTCTGTTGAACAGATTTGCAAGGCTGCGACTTGGTCTTCGCTTCATACCTTTTCAAAATTTTACAAATTTGACACTTTTGCCTGCCTTGTCCCTCCCATCATCCGTGTACTTTAGCTTTGGTATTGGTATCCCACAAGTAATGGATGATCCGTGGACTGGATACACTTAACAAGAGAAAACATAATTTATGCTTACCTGATAAATTTATTTCTCTTGTAGTGTATCCAGTCCATGGCCCGCCCTGTCCTTTTAAGGCAGGTCTAAATTTTAATTAAACTACAGTCACCACTGTACCCTATGGTTTCTCCTTTCTCGGCTTGTTTCGTCGAATGACTGGATATGGCAGTGAGGGGAGGAGCTATATAGCGGCTCTGCTGTGGGTGATCCTCTTGCAACTTCCTGTTGGGAAGGAGAATATCCCACAAGTAATGGATGATCCGTGGACTGGATACACTACAAGAGAAATACATTTATCAGGTAAGCATAAATTATGTTTTTCCAACCATTCCTGTAGGTCACCAAAAACCACTAGGTTTTCCCATAAGCCTAGGTGGAGACAAGCATACGACGGGGCGCATGTAGCCCCCATCGCCGTTCCTCTGATTTGTTTATAAAATTTTTGGTCAAGAAGAAAGACATTGTTTGTCAAGACAAATTGTAATAGATTTAAGACAAAATCTGTATGTTTTTTATACCTTGGGCCTCTGTTTTCTAAAAAATGTCTGGCGGCTCTTAAGCCTACCTCATGGGGTACAGATGAATATAGTCCTTCAACGTCCAAAGACACCAGAAGGGTGTTCTGTTCTACTTCCAGACCATCAAGTTTTCTCAACAGATCACTAGTGTCTTTCACATATGATGTTAAAGTAGTGATAAAAGGTTTAAGAAATCTGTCAACATAGTTTCCTAAATTCTCTGTAATGCTCCCAATCCCTGATATTATGGGACGACCCGGAGGGTCCCTCAAAATTTTGTGAAGTTTTGGGATACAATAAAATACTGGGACCCTGGGAAATTTTGTGTACAAGTAATTACATTCTTTTTTGTCAAAAAAAGTAGAATATAGTGACGTAACATACGATCCGGCGGACTCAGTCTGACCCAGATCAATGGTTACATCACTCCAGATGTTCCGAACACAAGTTCGGCACAATCTGACTACTTTTGGTAGTTATCAAATACCTACCAGGTACGCTCGCCACTATTCCGGCCCAGTGTACCTAGTTTTCAATCCGCCACCCTGGAGGTCGCGGATGCCATAGCAATCAATGGGAGTCGGAAAGCAGCGAACGCTTATGTTTGCTGCTGCCCGATATCCCATTGATTCCTATGGGAACGTTTACACCTAACACCCTAACATGTACCCCGAGTCTAAACACCCCTAATCTGCCTCCCGCTACACCGCCGCCACCTACATTATACTTATTAACCCCTAAATCGCCACTCCCGGACCCCGCAGCCACCTACATTATACCTATTAACCCCTAATCTGCCGCCCCCTATACCGCCACCATCTACATAAAGTTATTAACCCCTATCCTATTTATTAACCCCTAATCTGCCTCCCCTACACCGCCGCCACTATATTAAATTTATTAACCCCTAAATCTAAGTCTAACTCTAACCCTAACACCCCCTAACTTAACTATAATTTAAAAAAAATCTAACTAAAAATCCTATAATTAACTAAATAATTCCTATTTAAAACTAAATACTTACCAATAAAATAAACCCTAAGCTAGATACAATATAACTAATAGTTACATTGTATCTAGCTTAGGGTTTATTAATAGTGTAGTGTTAGGTGTAATTGTAACTTAGGTTAGGTTTTATTTTACAGGTATATTTGTATTTATTTTAGGTAGTTATTAAATTGTTAACTATTTAATAACTATTGCACCTAGTTAAAATAAATACAAAGTTGCCTGTAAAATAAAAATAAACCCTAAAATAGCTACAATGTAACTATTAGTTATATTGTAGCTATCTTAGGGTTTATTTTATAGGTAAGTATATAGTTTTAAATAGGAATAATTTATTTAGATTATTTTAAATTATATTTAAATTAGTGGGTGTTAGAGTTAGGGTTAGACTTAGGTTTAGGGGTTAATAAATTTAATGTAGGTGGTGGCGGGGTTCCGTGAGCGGCTGTTTAGGGGTTAATACATATAATGTAGGTGGCGGCGGGGTCCGTGAGTGGCGGTTTAGGAGTTAAACATTTTATTTAGTTATGGCGGGGTCCGTGAGCAGCGGTTTAGGGGTTAAACATTGTATTTAGTGGCGGTGGGCTCCGGGAGCGGCGTATTAGGGGTTAATAACTTTATTTAGGTGTGGCGGGGTCTGGGAGCGGCGGTATAGCGGGTAAAACAGTATAGTTTAGTGTGGGTGCTTAGTGACAGGGTAGCAAGAAAGCTGCGACTAAGCCGATGAGCAGCGAGATCGATGACTGTTAGTTAACAACAGTCCGCTGCTCATCGCACCGTACTTGGTGCGCGGCTTTTTGACAGCTTTCTTGATAATTTTGGCGAACGTATTCAGGTCCATGTCAGCGATGTTAGGCGATCTTAGGCGTGCGTATTGGTGCCGGCGAATGCTAGAAAGTCGACCACTTGATAAGTAGGGGCATATGGCTCATGCCTGGTGAGCATGTGCGCTGTTCTTATATGTGTCTTTCCCTTTGTGGGGGGGGTTGTTTGTCCTTCTTAAGGAGGGGGGTTCCTCTCTCTGGAGGGTTGTTGTCCTGTCCTGTGTGCAGGAAGTTGGAACAGGTGTTTTTATCCTGTATGTTCTGTTTTGTCTGTGGAGAGTGCAATCTTCATGTTGAGACTGTCAGTTATGCTGGGTCTTCATAGGGATCTACTGCATCTTGCTATGTTAGTCTCCTATGGGGTTCTCTTTGGGAGGACCCATTTGAAGGAGCTCTTTGGGCTCCCGAGTTCTGTTGGGGTGGCAGAGTTCTCCCCATTCCATCCTTCCCTGGGGGTTGGTGATTGGGGTCCTTTATGTTCCCTGTTTTTCAGACCTGCCTATCGCTTGGGCTGGTCTTGTGTGGAGCAGGATCTGAGATCTGTTGTACATCCTCGGGTCATTTGAGGTTCGGTCAGCCTCTTTGAGGTTCTGTGATTCTCCATGTTTAAGATGTTGAGAAGGACTGGCGGCTTTTGGATAGCCTGTGATGTGCCCACTGTTTAGTAGATGTTTTTGCAGTCTGACAATTAGGGTTTGATATCTCTTTTCAGCTGCTTTTACTTGCCTGCAAGTATTCTATTTCAGAGTCATCCTGGTATGACTGTGACGTGTGGTGTTAACAGTCATACAGTCTATATTCTGAGTTATCTTGTAACTTGAGGACTCTGTCTTCAGTTGTCCTTTAGGGTGCTGTTGCAC
This sequence comes from Bombina bombina, assembly GCF_027579735.1. Taxonomy (NCBI): domain Eukaryota; kingdom Metazoa; phylum Chordata; class Amphibia; order Anura; family Bombinatoridae; genus Bombina; species Bombina bombina. The sequence goes on from NC_069508.1 coordinate 122,701,927, forward strand.
TGTTTTTAGGATCAGTTTTCTCCTCGGTTTCAGATTCCCGGTCTTAAACCTTGTTTCTCAAGACCGGTTCGGGTCTCTGTGAGCTTGGTTTGGTGTTCGGTGTTCGTTATTTTATTTGGATCTTATTGTACCCTATTTAGGGGTCTTCGGGAATCCTTGATTTTTTCCTCCACGTCTTCTCCTTTTTGGGAGGTTTAGGTAGTTGATCCTTTTTCTCTAGTAAGGGGTGTGTGGTTGGGGATAGACTGCTGGGCAACGGTGTCTCTTGGAGGCGTGTTGGCTCAGTCGAGTCTATTTCTGCTGTCTCTAGCAAGGCTTATGGACTATCTGTGGGTCAGTGTCCTTGGGCCTTTTTCTTTTTCAAAGTTTTCTCAGCTTCGGATAAAGCAGGTTTTTGTGGGTAGGGATTTGCAAGCCTGGTGTCCTCAGTATGGGCTGCCTCTTGTACCCACCCATTTTTCATTCAGTGTCCTCTATAGCTTGGGTACTGTTTTCCCAAAAGTAATGAATGCAGCTGCGGACTCCATTTATGAAGAAAGACATAAATTATGCTTACCTGATCATTTTCCTTTCTTCAGATGGAGAGTCCACAGCTCTAGCTCATGTTTTTTTTTTTTTTTTTTTTTTAATAAATAATTTTTATTGAGGTAAATGTATAGACATCACTACATTCATAGGGTAAAGTACACTGCAAGCAAACATTACATATTCTTCAGAGTTGTACATTCTCAATATGCATCTGACATAACAGCAGAGTAACACAGTATCAACAATCCAATACAACCTCCTTGGTATCCTAGGTGTAATAAACAGTGTTTAGGTAAATCTACCAAGTGGGATATATTATACTATACCTAGTTGAAGTATAACCCTCTAAAAACAATGCAGGGCAGGAACCCTGGAAATGTAAGTAGCAATGCCTATTATATACACAAGAGAACATATAATATAGTACCTCAGTTTTTTCTATTTCAACTAGTTTAACCTGACGTACAACCTCCACAAAGTACGAAGTCACTTATGGACTTCCCTTCCCTTTAATAATATTCAGCCGGAGGAAGACTCCATAAGCCCCTAATTGACCTTTAGTGAAGTAAATCGTGGACATATACTCTCCACAGGTAAGCAGCACTGGAGAGAATAGAAAATATGAGCTTCAGAGGGAAGCACCTTTTAACAGGGTAAAAAAGCTCTATAGGAAGAATTGCGCTCTCCCCCTGTGGAGCAATTACAGGTCTATGGTAATAAAACTGCATATGTGGGCCATTGTAAACATGATAAGGATAATGGGCAGAGACTTCTCAAATCTGCCCGAAATTATGGAGGGTGACGAAGTCACCTCTTTCCCTTAGAAATTAACTTAGTGGGGGGGGGGAACTAATGTTGTGTGTGACCTGCTCCAGCTATATAGAGATATTCTCTGTGTGAATTCTAAGAACTATAAAACTATATATATATAAGCAAATACAGGGAGTATAAGTAGATAACCAGGTATAAGTCAACCCTAGGATACAAAAATTCTAAATTTTAGAGTTAGATACATGCATAACTGGCACAGGTAAAGAGAAATTTAACTTATCCCTTGCTCTAGAGAGGTTGATTATATAGTTCACCTCCTTAATCCAGAAGGCAGACAGTAAATTAAAAGCTACTTATACATAGAATAGAATAGGTACTTAATAGGCAGGCATCACAGTATATATATAAGATCAGTCCTGGGGAATATAACTGCCCAAGACTAGCCTGGGGATGATACACAATCAATTAAATATATAACACATGTCTAAGAGAACCTTTAGAGTAAATATATATATGATGCATCCCCAGGGAAAAATATAGTATTTTGTAGCATGCACATAAACATTGCAAAATTCTAGTTTAGTGTGGGGGTGCAGACCAACTTTATGGGTACATTCTAAACTGATGCCTAATGAGCTTATTGGACTTTGTCCCCTGGTACACAGTTCAATATCAGTAGGGCTGTTAGAGAACAGAAATGGGCTTACGGGGCTTGTACCGCTAAAAGTTTTCAGAGAGTCACAAGCGGAGCCCAGCTCTCAGGTACTGAGTCTAACTGAGCGGTGCCCATTGCCAATTTGCCCCTGTAACTTAACCTTCGCCTCTACGCCAGGACGGCATACCCTCCTCTGTAGGCTGCAGGGTGCGCAACATCATATCCTCACTCGCACGGGAGTCGGCCGCACTCCCAAGCGCCATCAGCCAAACTTCATTCCTAGAGTCAACCCGGAGGCATACGATCCTGTTCCCGCTAGTGTGCGGGAGATAGGGGCTGTTATTCCCTTCATCATGCAGAGTGGGGCTGAACTGGAATGCCCCTTTAGGCAGGCTAAGCTCATATTGTGTGGGTCCATCCTCCACCTCCGGCTCCTCAGCTTTGCTCTGCACCAAGTTAGCGAGCTCTCCATGTGCCGCCATCTCTGGCGCGAAATAGGCAATCGGTTCCCTCGTGGGCTGCAAAATTTGGACCAGTCTGTCAATCCTGTTGCACAGATTCTGTTCAAGCTCATCCATCTTTGCTTGGAAATAAAAGCACAGCTCCTCCATGGTTTATGGCCAAAGGTACACTGGATAGCTCAGGCTCTTGATGCTGTAGTGTACACGCTGCCTCCGAATATTATGCCTCCTGTTGCAGGGCTTCCAATTCTCTACCAGCTCCTTGCTTGGTGCCTGACATACCCCCAAACTACTAAAATACTGTGGAGAGGTTATATGCCCATAAAGAAAGGTAGTTTTAATACCTAAAATCTGATTTTATAGTTCAAAATGTACGGAGCTCACACACAGTACGTCTGCTTAGTCAGCCCATGTTTTTTATGTGGGGCGTCTATTATATTTATTCTTCTGGCACCTTTTCACCCTGATATTTCTTCTACTGTTCTTTGTTCCTCTGCAGAATGACTGGGGGATGAAGGAAGTGGGAGAGGTATTTAAGCCTTTGACTGGGGTGTCTTTGCCTCCTCCTGGTGGCCAGGTTCTGAATTCCCAAAAGTAATGAATGCAGTTGTGGACTCTTTTCATCTGAAGAAAAGAAAATTATCAGGTAAGCATAATTTATGTGTTTCAGCTTCCTGTCAGTATTGCAATGCTGTCCCTTCAGCAATGGATGACAAGAGAATGAAGAAAATTTGATAATATGATTAAATTGGAAAGTTGTTTAAAGTTGTTTGTTCTATCTGAATCATAAAAGAAAGTTTTGGGGTTTACTATCCCTTTAATGGCTATTTATTCTTTTTAAAAATATAAACAGCTTCATATTGATGCATTTGTATAGGATTATATGAAGATTGATGATGAAAGGTTGATAATGTTAAATAGCTGTTAAAATAATTGCAGTGAACATGAAGAAACTCTATTTTTACTAGAGCCTCTTTTTAAAGGGACAGTCTATTTCAGAATTTGTATTATTTAAAAAAATAAATACTGTAGATAATCCCTTTATTACCCATTCTCCAGTTTTGCACAACCATCACAGTTATATTAATACACTTTTTACCTCTGTGGTTACCTTGTATCTAAGCCTCTGCAGACTGCCTCCTTATCTTAGTTCTTTTGACAGACTTTTTTTTCTTTTTACAGAGCATTTTAGCCAATCAACCCCCTCTCATAAGTAACTTGACAGGAATGAGCACAATGTTATCTATATGGCACACATGAACTAACGCCATCTATCTGTGAAAAACTGTCAAATGCATTGAGATAAGAGCCTTCAAGGGCTTAGAAATTAGCATATGAGCCTACCTAGGTTTAGGTAAAAATTCCAAGAGAACAAAGCAAATTTGATAAAAGTGATTTGGAAAATTGTTTAAAATTACATGTTCTATCTGAATCATGAAAGTTTAATTTTGAATAGATTGTACCTTTAAGAATGACCAATATGGTTTAAAAGTGGTGAAATAAAAACATAGTTCATGATTATATCAAACAAAACTAGTAAGTGTCCCTAGGCAGAGATATGCCCTCGCTGTTGTTGGTGCTGGGAATGAGGTTGTTATGTTGGTACCATACCATTTATTGGGACAAACCCTTATTTCCACCCCCATATGATCTATGGAGATTAAGTAATCCCATTAAGAAGGGATGATCTCCTTTATTACAATGCTCCTTTCATTCATGCTGCTTGACTTATAGGGGAATAAAATCCATCATTTTGAAGGAGTAGAATTCCCTTTTATGAATGAGTAGTCATATTTCCCTGTAATTTGTGGTTAATTACCATGGACATGGTGATAACCTGCCTATTTGACACTAGGAAGGTTTTAATAAGGAAGTAGTGAATGACCCATAATGCATAGAGAGGCATAGGAACCCATTTTGTTAAGAATGGAAACCTCACTTTTCACTTCATGCCCTATCACATCCTTATTGTGTTTACTATATGTGGGATATAAGCTCTAAAAAGAGTACATACACCACACATTGTTTGCTACAGTATAATGGTATTGTGTCTCTTTTCTTTAAAGTTAGCCAAGTGTTCAACTAGCAAGACTTCTTGATGAGACATCAACATATTTTGGGTTTATCAAAAAAGCCTAGAAATTATTTTAAGTAGATCATTCCTATTGTGTTCATAGTATTTTTTATTTTTTAATTCTTTATAAACCTCTTTCAAATGTGGAGTCATATCACTCCCATGAGCCTTTGATTGCCATAAAGGTTTAAATCACTTGTGTACTAGATAACCCTAGCAATATAAAGAAAACACTCAAATTTCCTTTCTCTTCCAAATGAGGATTCAAGTGCCCAGGTGGCTTACAGGCAATCACCATGGCAACATTAATCACCTGATGGAACCATATAGAACAAAATCACATGACGTGGAGTAAGCCTTCTCTAACCTACATACATGAGATCCTTTTTTTAAAAGCTACCATCCTCTTCTTTTAAATGAGTGATCATGTGTCTAAACAGCTAGCGGGTAATTGACCTTATTTTTTTTTATGAGGGTGGGCTTAAAAAGCCCTTACTACTCTGAAATTTACTATGTGGGCTAAATGTGTGGACACTTGGCCATGTTATTAGACAGTAATGAGTTATAAAGGCTGAATTTGTGCAGAGAGGTGTGCAGCATCACTGTACATGTTCCTCTCAAACAAAACTAGTAAGTGTCCCTAGGCAGAGATATGCCCTCACTGTTGTTGGTGCTGGGAATGAGGTTGTTATGTTGGTACCATACCATTTATTGGGACAAACCCTTATTTCCACCCCCATATGATCTATGGAGATTAAGTAATCCCATTAAGAAGGGATGATCTCCTTTATTACAATGCTCCTTTCATTCATGCTGCTTGACTTATAGGGGAATAAAATCCATCATTTTGAAGGAGTAGAATTCCCTTTTATGAATGAGTAGTCATATTTCCCTGTAATTTGTGGTTAATTACCATGGACATGGTGATAACCTGCCTATTTGACACTAGGAAGGTTTTAATAAGGAAGTAGTGAATGACCCATAATGCATAGAGAGGCATAGGAACCCATTTTGTTAAGAATGGAAACCTCACTTTTCACTTCATGCCCTATCACATCCTTATTGTGTTTACTATATGTGGGATATAAGCTCTAAAAAGAGTACATACACCACACATTGTTTGCTACAGTATAATGGTATTGTGTCTCTTTTCTTTAAAGTTAGCCAAGTGTTCAACTAGCAAGACTTCTTGATGAGACATCAACATATTTTGGGTTTATCAAAAAAGCCTAGAAATTATTTTAAGTAGATCATTCCTATTGTGTTCATAGAATTTTTTTTTTTTTTTAATTCTTTATAAACCTCTTTCAAATGTGGAGTCATATCACTCCCATGAGCCTTTGATTGCCATAAAGGTTTAAATCACTTGTGTACTAGATAACCCTAGCAATATAAAGAAAACACTCAAATTTCCTTTCTCTTCCAAATGAGGATTCAAGTGCCCAGGTGGCTTACAGGCAATCACCATGGCAACATTAATCACCTGATGGAACCATATAGAACAAAATCACATGACGTGGAGTAAGCCTTCTCTAACCTACATACATGAGATCCTTTTTTTAAAAGCTACCATCCTCTTCTTTTAAATGAGTGATCATGTGTCTAAACAGCTAGCGGGTAATTGACCTTATTTTTTTTTATGAGGGTGGTCTTAAAAAGCCCTTACTACTCTGAAATTTACTATGTGGGCTAAATGTGTGGACACTTGGCCATGTTATTAGACAGTAATGAGTTATAAAGGCTGCATTTGTGCAGAGAGGTGTGCAGCATCACTGTACATGTTCCTCTCAAACGCCTACCTGTCTGAGAAACACAAATATGGAAGAATAAAAACCAAACCCTAGTGCCGCACAAAAGACAACATATACCACTGCCTTAAAGAGAAACTGTACTATAAAATGTGGGTTCCCTTTAAAGGGAAATGAAACCCAAAAATGTTCTTTAATGATTTAGATAGAGAATATAATTTTAAAAAAGTTATTATATATATATATATATATATATATATATATATATATATATATATATATATATATGTGTCAACCAGAACCAGAACCGACCATACTTTGTCACTCACACACTTAGTGGAAACTCTAATGGTTCCGACTGGAGCTAGAACTCAACAAATAGACCCCAAAGTCAAAGTCCTTGACCGTAGGTACATCTTATATCTAGACCCTACTCCAGCCCTTGGACCACCTTGAGTACATACCATACTTCATGACTATAATAGAGGGTGACCCCCAGAAGGATTATAGGTTTGAGTCCAAGCCGAGTGGTCATAAATTAACCTATGTATTCCACCCAGTCACTTCATGACCCTGACATAGAGTTTACGCACCTCACAGATGAGTACAATGCCTTATCACTCTCACACACATGTAACAGATACTAATGTGGACTTCATGGAGACAGCTCTCTATATCCAGATTATCCTCTAGCTGTACCCTCCTTGGAGCTCACATAATGCCATATGTTGTTGAATTTGTTCTATATGTCGGTTATTGTGCTTTTCTAGGTTTGTGTATTATGTTGTACTTGAAGACCATGTTTTACCTATGCTACTGTCACTAGCTTTTGCACTGTTGCATACCAATTTGAAGTCAAATGTAGTTCTTTCTCTCCCTGTCCCATCTACGACCGCTGAACAATTTCACTCCAGGTGGAGTCCTCCCACCTCCCATCCCCCTTCTCCTGGCACCCACCCATTCTACCTATTTATTAATTACTACTCATAATTAGCTCACCCTTCCGAGTCTATTTCCTTCTGCAACTTATTTGCCTGTATGAATCCCCTATGCCTATTTTAACATGGACCCCCGCAGCACTTGGTCCACCGCAAAAATATAACACTCAGTGCACCCCCAAGAGCTCCGCATACAAATTTCATTTGCAACTCCAACCCCCACCCCTTATCCTCCCAACTACTTCTGAGTGGCTCTCGCCCACTGAATTCCCTCACCCCAGATCCTCTAATACTTTACACACTCAATTACTCACAAAGACTCTTTACTCTCGTTGATCAATTTACACCTCCCCCTCTTCCCCCTTTTTTTTTTTTTTTCCCATCTTCCCCTCCTTTCCCCTCCTTTCCCCCCGACCATGATGCAAATGCATATTTTAACACTTAACTCCCAGGGTCTTAACTCCCCACTAAGCGCAGCCTCCTGCTGAACAAGCTCCAACATTCCAGAGTGGATGTAGCCTATATTAAAGAGACTCATTGGCTAGCAAATAAGATAGGAGCGCCAAAGGAGGCAAGGCCAAAGGTTAAGGGATTAGGTGGTATAATGTAGTTAATAAAATTAGAATTAGAATTATTCTTCTAAGATGGTGGACCACAAAGATTGTGTTAGTCCTACCTAATGTTTTAGTAAATACGTTAAAAGCGTGGAGTCCAAGCGTTTTTCGCTTTGGATTGGGGGTTAGTGTTTACATGTACTGTGAAGGCATATATAGGTGCAGGACAATTAATATTATAGTGGAGAATTGCTATATATGGTAATACTAAATGACACAGAACATACGTCTTCCAAATAAAATATCACAGTTTAATACAGTTGTATACAATTCAATACAAATTACATACAATTTAATATCACAGTTTAATACAGTTGTATACAATTCAATACAAATTACATAAGAAAATATGGATCCATAACAGTGTAAAAAATTATAAAAAAGTTAAGAACAATTTTAAAAACAATGTGGCGGTAAAGATTCTAAAATAATTAGAAATGGGTGAAGTCTATCTAACAAGATCCCCACGTATGTGAGGGGGAGGGCAAACGAAGGTACAGCTGTACAGCATATGTTGAATATTCTAATAGAATAGCAATTAAATATGGCGGTAAAAAATGGCGGTAAAAAATATGTAATAATAATATACAAATGAACGAATGAAAATCCACAAATGTACAAATAATGATCAAATGATAGTCCAAAAATGAGCTATTGCGTGATTAGAAGAAATCACGTGCTGCGCTGGGTGTCTTGTCTTGCTTCGATTTCCAAAGGGGATTTCATGAAGTGACGTTTTAAAGTCAGTTTTCTTGTGAATTGTTTGATATTTACAAAAGTATCAAACTTGTTAAAGCTTTTGGATGGTGCAAACGATAAGCCATAGTTAAGAATCGAGTTTTCTTTATCTGTTAGAATTATATTGCTGAGGTTGTAAATTCCTCTGGGGGTAACCTGCTCCTCTTGATTCTTAGAGTTGTTTTTCTCTTTTCGACCATTTACTCTCCTTCCGCCCCTCTTTCCTCTGGGGTTTTTCTTTTTTCGATGGGGTTTTGGAGTTCGTCTATATTGGAATTCTTCCTTTTCATCGAAGGTCTTTCCAATTCTTTGGTCGTAAAATGATGTTCCTCTAAAAAACGTTGTCCAGAGGCTGAGGCTTTCATTGTGTCATTGTTATTTTCGACATTGGTGTTGGTGGCCTGGGGCAAATTCGTCTGTCTCCTATCCAATTGAATGGACATCTGGTTCTGTGTTGCCTCTGTGAGTCTCGTCTTTTTCATATAGGGCGTACTCTTGTAACCTTGGTACTCTCTCCTGTTGTAGGGAGGATTATGAAATTGGTACTCTTGATCGTATTGGTGTGATTGATTATTGAATCTATTTGGTGTGTATGGTCCTTCCTCATATCCAAAATTATACTGTCTCCTATCAATTTGCTGAGCATAGTCTCTATCATGTTTTTTAAAAGGATTATACACTTTGGAATATTTTTGTGGACATTTTTATATTGCATCTTTTTGTGTTCTTTCACGGATTGAATCACTTCACACTAATTTGGACTGCCTTCACTTCTGTTTAGAGATCACATTTCTTCTAATCACGCAATAGCTCATTTTTGGACTATCATTTGATCATTATTTGTACATTTGTGGATTTTCATTCGTTCATTTGTATATTATTATTACATATTTTTTACCGCCATTTTTTACCGCCATATTTAATTGCTATTCTATTAGAATATTCAACATATGCTGTACAGCTGTACCTTCGTTTGCCCTCCCCCTCACATACATGGGGATCTTGTTAGATAGACTTCACCTATTTCTAATTATTTTAGAATCTTTACCGCCACATTGTTTTTAAAATTGTTCTTAACTTTTTTATAATTTTTTACACTGTTATGGATCCATATTTTCTTATGTAATTTGTATTGAATTGTATACAACTGTATTAAACTGTGATATTAAATTGTATGTAATTTGTATTGAATTGTATACAACTGTATTAAACTGTGATATTTTATTTGGAAGACGTATGTTCTGCGTCATTTAGTATTACCATATATAGCAATTCTCCACTATAATATTAATTGTCCTGCACCTATATATGCCTTCACAGTACATGTAAACACTAACCCCCAATCCAAAGCGAAAAACGCTTGGACTCCACGCTTTTAACGTATTTACTAAAACATTAGGTAGGACTAACACAATCTTTGTGGTCCACCATCTTAGAAGAATAATTCTAATTCTAATTTTATTAACTACATTATACCACCCAATCCCTTAACCTTTGGCCTTGCCTCCTTTGGCGCTCCTATCTTATTATCTATTTATACTACAGCATACACCGCAGACTTTTTTGGGGATCCGCTTTAGACAGGAGCCACAGGTCACCCTATACACAAGCGCTATAAGTAAAACCAATTTGCTCATTGGCTAGCAAACACAGACCTTTTACGATCCTGTAAGAAGTTCCCAATTGTGATAAGATTACAGTACGATGGCACTTAGTCCCTACTGCTCTACACAAAATTTATAACAACCTCTCCCCTACTTGCTGGAGAGGTTGTGGCCTACTAGGTACACAGAGCCACATTTGGTGGTCCTGCCCAAAAATGGAACCAGTCTGGACACAGATGTTCAACATATTTAACTCACTGCATATTGTCTCTACACTCAGTCCGCAGACTTGTCTCCTACACTTAGATTTCCCAGCAATTTCCCCAGCTCAAAAATCCCTTGCTATTTATATTCTCTTGTCCACTAAACTTGAAATTGCGAAAGCCTGGAAGCAAAAATCATCCCCCGCCATTTCACAAATCATTGCCACTGCACACTTTCTACAGAAAATGGAATCATATTTCTAGTCAGTACTAGATAAACTGGACACCTACATAGAAATCTGGTCCCCATGGATGGAGAAATTCCCTCACTGAGACACCCTAATCCTCTCCCTCCCCCCTCATGCAATACAGCTGGCAAAAAAACTGTAAAACCATAAATCTGTGAGAATGCCTAAATTCCAAGATGGCGTTCAGTATGAAGATGCAGAACTTTACCAGCCGGAATCTGCAAAGGGTAAAAATAGAAGAATGGCTCTGAAGAGAGCTGTAGCTACAGGCACAAGATGAAATCCAATTAGAGGTAATAGTAACCATACTATTATAGTTGTTATTGGCTGTTTAATTCCCTTATAACCCCTTCCCTATGCCGTCCTAACTGCACTGTGCTTTAGTACCATTAAGATGGCCTGGAATGTCTGAGCCATTTGGCTGTCCTGAAGCGATAGCTGCTTGCTAAATGGGATCGTGGGCTAGAGGGTGTGCCTAGCCTAATAGGCACTTCCCCCCTGACCCAATCTCATCATTAAAATCACGTCATTGCATGAACGATTGATTCATTTAAATTTTTACTTATTTGTATACATTGGAACTTTGTAGACAAATATGTCCCGTCAAGAAATGGTTAAGATCATAATTGAACTAGCTTAAGCATAAGACAACATGGTTTCTTTTTTTTACGCAATCCCTTCACTTAAATTAATTTCTAGGTATCCTTGCATTTCATCCAGCTCTATGCCACGTTGTGTAAATGAGTTTGTGTACATAGTGTGTGAGTGAAAATATAAATGATGTGTGAATCTGAGTGGGCATGAGTTTTTGTGTAGTTCTGGGAGAGTAAATATATATATGTAAATTGAAAGCCCTGCGGATAGCTGTAATTGTGCAAATCTGCACATCAATAAACACATGTAACTGTGTATATTTGTGTACCTAGTTGGCTACACAAATACATATGTATGAGAATCAAGCTTTATATGTCATGCATGAGTGTTCCTGATTATTAGCACAGGTGCTCAATATTACTTTGAGGTAAATTTATATTTTGCAAGGCTACATTTTATTCTTAGTCTGGTCCTGCCTGCCTAGCCATTGTTTCCAGATAAATAAAGAAGGGATCAAAAAACAAATGAGTTATAGAAGAGCTAATGATAATGAAAACACATATTTATCAAAGTTGGGAAAAAATGCCTAAGGGCAATTGCATTTCACATATTGATAAATTATTTCTCCCAGGTGTGTCTGTTCCTTTAACCAGCAACTACTAAGTCTGTGAACTGGTTATCAGGTAGATCCCTGAAGGGCTTTTTTATGTGTACTCAGTGTTCAATATCAAACTGCTCTGTTAATGATTAATTAATTGTGGCACTGTTCAAGTAATGTTTATTTTATGATGCTCTGGTGGCCCTAAATATATGAAGCTTTTAACCCCTCCTGTGCTGTAAAACTGGTCATGCAGTTAACTACTGAAAAGTCAAATGAAAAAGTTGTATGGTTTATGCTTCATTAAAGGGACTTTGTATTTTTATTTTTTTCTACATTTTATATGACAAAAGATGCATTTAATTGTTCCACCTGAAAAAAACTTAAAAGAGAGGTGGAAATCAAAATCATAATTTCATGATTCAGATAGAATCTACAATTTAAAAAAAAAACTTTTAAGTTTACTTATTATAAAATGTACTTTAATTGGTTTCCTTTTCTGAAACATAGCTTCTTTTCATGACAGAATATTGTGGAATGTCTTGAGAATCATATTAATAATATTGCTAGTGTTGCAAACACAGCCTCACTCTCCTGAGCCTATGCAGAAATTCTCTCAAAAAAGTTTTAATAAAGGATATCAAGAGAAAGAAGTAAATTTAATAATATTTGTAAATTGGAATGTTGTTTTTTTTCCTTAAATTGTATGCACTATCCTAACTAGTAAAGTTTAATTTTGAGTTCCTTGTCCTTTTAAGTAAACACTGTTTACATTTAAAGGGATGTGAAACCAATTTTTTCTTTCTTTCACGATTCAGATAGAGCATGTGCTTTTAAACAACTTTCCAATTTACTTTTATTATTTAATTTGTTTTGTTCTCTTGGTATATTTTATTGAAAAGGATACCTAGATAGGCTCAGGAGCGGCACATAAATGTCTCATGTCATTAGTTCACCCAACATTTTCAGTGGCTCCCAGTAATGCATTGCTTCTTCTACAACTAAGGCTGCCAAGAAAATGAATCAGAATTTGGGGGGGGGGGGTCTGTCCCTTTAATGCAGCAATAGGAATTGTGTACAACTAATGCCCACTGGTTGAAAAGGACACCTCCCACAACTCTATTACTGGAGAGGGCTAAGCAGAGTAAAGTTTTGTAACTAAAGCTGGTTTATTTAGGACTAAACATTGACAATAATAATAAATATAAATTATCACTATAATATCTTATGGGCACAATGTTTATTTCATACTGAATCTATTGTAAGCTGTAATGAAAATTAGCAAAAAAATATAAAAATATATCTGATTAAAAAGAGTATGTAATAACATCCCAGGATTCCGTGTTACTTCCTGCTGTTTAACTGGTACACCTATACCATCGTTTGTCTCTTTGTTAGAATAGTTTCTTATGTCATCTTTGTTGAACCAGACATATGCCATAGCTGAAGGTTTTGCTTAGGGGTGAACAACACCTGGTGTGTTGGCATAAGATAACATCAACTGTATTTACAAACCAAGGTCTTACACTACTCTATTTTATGATATATGCTAGATAGATAGAGAGATAGATAGAGAGATAGATGATAGATAGATAGATAGATAGATAGATAGATAGATAGATAGATAGAGGGACCTGCAACCTGTTTTAATAAAAAGATCCCCATCATTAGGATTGCACAGATTCTAAACATGCCTATGTATAAACTGTCTGTTATAGGTTCCTATACTTGGGCCCTAGTGTCACTACACCTGCTGCACTAATTGTAGTTCCACCTCTTACAAAGTAAATTGGAGTTGTTTCAAATTGCATGCTCTATCTGGCACATGAAAAAAAAGACTGGGTTACGTGATGATAGTATTCAAAGGTGAAATGCATTAATGTAAGTTTCAGTTTGGGCTGGGATGTCCCTAATGAATAATATAATTGAACTATCTCTTTAAGTGTCTAAAACTCTATGTGCATTTACATGAGATAGTTATACAGATTTAATCCAATACAGCATTTTATAACATTACTATTAGTGCAAATTGTAATATTTTCTTACCATGATATCATTTTCATTTTATTTGTTTGCTAGGCCTACAGCTTAATAAAGAAACATGGAAACCTTTAAACTGTTACTTGGTTCATTATACCCTTTATGACTATAAGGGGACGATTTATCAAGTGTTGGGCGGACATGATCCACTGTAGCGGATCATGTTCTCCTGACATCGCTAAAGGCCGACAGCATACGCTGTCGGCATTTAACATTGGACAAGCATTTCTAGTGAAATGCTTGTGCAATGCCGCCCCCTGCAGGGGGTGTCCATCCTCCTGATCGTACCCAATCAGGATAATTGCTGTCTGCCACATCTGAGGTGGCAAATAAGTTAAGGAGCAGTGGAAACTGCTGCATTTGTAGCTTGATAATTCAGCCCCTAAGTGTTATACCCTTTATGACTATAAGTGTCATTGGGTCTGATGATCTAAACCTACCTGCGAGATGATCTGATACATCTCATCAGTACCAAAAGAGTTGCTTATCTTTCTATGTGGAGTACTGGATATGAAGGAGAAACACCCACAGCGCAAAATAAGGCTCAATTAAAGCCCCCAAAGATTTGGCGAGATTTCTCTTCATGGAGGCGATTTACTGATCATTCAGATCCATTGTTTCCTTTACAACATACAATTATTTCCTGTTTACTTGTTGGGTTTTGCTGTGAGATTGAAGCTATTTCCTATGCTTTGCATTATATACTGGAGTATTGGCTTAACATTATTAGAATAAAAATAAATAATTGTATTGCTAACCCCAATTTATGATAGAAATAGTAAGTGCTATTGCATGGTCTTTCTATTCTGCATTGTTGATTATACAAACCTACAGCATGTAATTGTCCTTTAAATGTGGAACAATTTTGGATTTGGTATATGATGGATTCTTTATTGGACTCTGTGGTTTGTGTGATAGTCTCCTTCCCAGTGTAAATAAATGTTTCCTCCCTACTTTCAGTCTGAAGTGGGGTTTGTTTTTCCAAAGACCGAATGTCATCTAGAATTATTTTAATAGGAAATAACATTTAAAAAAAGATTTTGGTAAAAGTTTTCTTTGCATTAAATTTTTTTTTGTGTGCGAGTAGTTCCTATCACGAACGGCTGTTAATAAATATCCATAATTATAAAAATGGATAGAAAAAAAAATGTGATAAATGACAAGAAAAGGAAACTTCAAGTGTATAAAAACAAAAACTAGTGTAATAGTATCCATACCCATAAAGAACAGTGCACAATCCCCTATTTGATAGAAATGAATTCTATTTCAGTCTTGGTTATTATATGATAGGAATTAAAAGGTGCATGATTGACATATAGTATAAAGCTAACATAATGAACTACTACTGTTGGAGACTAAATTCACCTCAACTGTAGGGGGGCTCAAGAAATACCTTACAAAAACAAGATTGTTAAAAAAATACACAACTATTTAAAAACAACACATTGATGTTATATAATGCCAAGAGATTAACAAATAAGGGTATTATTCCTTATCTGTATATTGGCACAGTTCCTTATCTGTATATTTGCACAGTCCGTGGGTTTCATCACAAGTTGGTAGATCTAGATGGTACTCCGTATATAGGATCCCTCTGGTCAAGGCTCCTCCTCTTATATTAGGCATAACAAACTTGATTCTGTGAACAATCACAAAAAGAGGGCGCATCCTAGTGTAATGCTGTGATGTCTCAATTTGGATAGAAATCTGGTTATGAAACCATACTCACAATTGTGACAGCACCCTATTGTGCAAAGTAGAAAGGACTGGGATCTATGTGTTCCAGCTCACTGATCCTGGGTTCAGGATGGTACTCCCCTTTATGGCTCCTGATCTCAGCTCAGGGAAAAAAAGCTAACGTAATACATAACTATACTTTCGTAAGACAAATTATAACAGTTTTTTTCTTTCTGTTTGATGATAAAGTTTATTAAAACTGTGCTAAAAGTAAATTAATTTCTACTAATTTATCTTAGCTTTACAAGTTGCTTTTGTAACTATTGCCTGCATAAATAGTATTACTCTAGAGCAGTGATTCTCAATTTCCATTCTCAGGGCACACTAACAAGGCCAGATTTCAGGATATCTGTACTAGACCCCAGGTGAAGTCATCTGTTGAGTAACCATGGTTTATAACCTGCTCTCACCGAAGGTAATCCTAAAAATCTGGCCTGATAGAGTTGAGAATGAATATTGATGGTTAGCAGTTAGTTATGTGGCAGCCCAAGTCCATGAAGAATGTGCCCTAATTAGAGAAAGTAAACTATGGTCCCAATTCTCTAAAGCTTTCTGGTCTGGCGCGATTACCTGAGATGTGTTGTCAGTACTTTGAGGTCCCTCAAAGAATTTTAGAAAGGCAAATTTTAAAGGGATAGAAAGGTTAAAAATTAAATGTGCATTTCAAATTGAAATAGAAGAATTTTTGCAATATACTTCCATTAGTCGAAATGCTTCTAATAAACGTTATTACTGTTTTTCAGTGGCATACGCACATATCCTGTGAGGGCTGTGCACTAGTATTTAAACAACACACCTTCTCAGAGAGTTAGCAGTAGAGATGCATTTGTGATGAAAATCGGATATTGGTTTTTGTTTTAACGAAACAAATATCTAAATGAATGCTCCAAATAAAATTTAAGAAAAATAAAAAAACACTGACAAAAACAGTATTAATTTTTTTCCTTTTAATTTTTTTAAGTGGTTAAAACTTACCTTAGCACACTCTGGAGAACGTACTAACATGATCCACTTTTTATCAGAGCCCCAGCCGTGCTAATAGGAGGCTTAGGGGCATATTTATTAAGCTCCGTATGGAGCTAGATGCTCCTTGTTTCCGGCGAGCCTTCAGGCTCCCCGAAAACAGAAGTTATGAAGCAGTGGTCTAAAGACCACTGTTCCATAACTTGTCCACCTGCTCTGAGACCGTGGACAGAAATCAACTCAATCGAATACGATCGGGTTGATTGACACCCCCTGCTAGCGGTTGATTAGCCGCATATCGGCAGGGGGCGGCATTGCACCAGCAGTTCACAAGAACTGCTGGTGCAATGATAAATGCTGACAGCGTATGCTGTCGGCATTTATCGATGTGCAGCGGACATGATACGCTACTTCGTATAATATCTGCCCGCACATTGATAAATATGCCACTTAGTGCGCTCGGTGCAGGTGTGGGGAAATGAGAGCGTTAAGCCTGCTAATAGGGTGGCCAGGGCTCTGGCAAGAAGAGGATCAGGTTAGCACACTCTCCAGAGCGCGTTAAAGTAAATATTCTAGAGAGAACTTTTCACCCATAGTTTTGAACATTTACATTGATTTTAATAAAAACGAATGTAAATGTTTAACTGTAATTCAGTATTCATTTAAAATAGTGCAACTAATGAATATCCGAGGAAATTATTTTCCCTGAATATTCGGTACGAAAATTTCAGGGAAACTGAAAATGTCTTGGCAGCACAAGAGTAGTCAGCTTATATGACGACTTCAGAAGCAATGCACACCACATCCACCTCTCTGACATGGTGTTTGAAACAGGCCCTCGCAGGATATGTGCATATGCTGCTGAAAAAAGTAACAGCTTTTACTAGAAGCATTTTTGCTATTGGAAGTATATTACAAAATGATTATATTTTAATTTGAAATGCCTTTTTTTATGTTTTTAACCCTTTAACTTGAGAGCTGTTCATATAATGCTCAAAAAACTTACATTTGATTTTGCTCCATGTCAGTGTGTTTTTGTTAATCGAGCCCTGAGCAAACATTCTACCTCCCCCTTCTTAAAGGGACATGGTAATGCAAAATAAAATGATCTAATTCCTTGGACCTTGCTAACTAGGGCCTAAATTACAAGTGGAGCACAAAAATGGAATCTTTATACAACGTTATGTACCCACTGATTGACTCAAAGCTGTTTTAAACTTAAAGGGACATGAAACCCAAAATTTTCTTTCTTGATTCAGATGAAGGCATTCCATTATCAACTTTGCTTTGTTTTCTTGGTATCCTTTGTTGAAGGAGCAGCAATCCTGTGCCTATCTGGTTATACTTTTCAACAAAAGATACCAAGAGAATGAAGCAAATGTGATACTTAAAGTAAACTGGAAAGTTGTTTAAAATTGTATGCTCTATCTGAATCGTGAAAGAAAAGGTTTGGGTTTCATGTCCCTTTAAGACCAGCAGTGTATGGCTGCTTTGGAGCTGACATTAATTGTGTTGCAGAAGTTAAACACAAAGTTCTTTTTAAACCAAAGTGCAATGATAAAATGCAGTAGCGCTTTGTTCCACTAAGCAAAACAAAGGCAGGGATTATGTCACACATCTGTGCTTCCTTAATCCCTGATATCTAGTTTTCTAGTCAATTTTTGCAACCAAAAATGTTATGGTCTAAAAACCCCTCAAGGAAAAGGAACATGTTTTGACAGTTTGCAGTAAGACAATTTGTCGGAATAACCACTGAGGTCTGGTGAATAGAGGACGCTAGTACAACTGGTAGCTTGCAATACTTTATTCAAGAAATAGGGGGCCCAATCACATATGCCGCGTCGCCTGGAAAAGTCGGCCAATCATTTTGCAAATCTAACTATCACATATATGTTGCTGCATACAAGTGCGGCGTGGAAATTGTACCCGCTGCTTTTACTCCCATAAACTAACATAGAACCGGCGTTGCAAGTCGGTATCACATATTCAGCGCAAGGTCTTACGCAGCGAAAATTGAGACATTTTACTCCATTGCAACCTCGCTACACATAGGCAGACCCTAATATGAGCACTTTAACTCCCTGGAAGTCTTAAAAAACACCTAACGCATGTGCAATATGTACCTCTCAACCGCCATTCTCCCACCGCAATAACTAATAAATGTTTAACCCCTAATCTGCCAACACCCACATCGCAAAGTATCTAATAAAGTTATTAACCCCTAATCCGCCACCCACCCAAAACGCAAAGTATCTAATTACACTGTTAATTCTACTCCGCCAACCCCCGACAACATAATATACCTATTAACACTAGTAACCCCTAAACCGCCAACCCCCCACAATGCAAACTACCTAATTAACCTATTAACTAACCCTTAGTCCTCCACCCACCCAAAATGCAAAGTATCTAATTACACTATTAACCCCTAGTCCGCCAACCCTCGCCAACGCAATCTACCTATTAACACTATTAACCCTTAAACCGCCAACTCCCCACAATGCAAACTATCTAATTAACCTATTAACGCCTAAACTGCCACCACTCACAACGAAAAGTATCAATCTAATCAATAAGCCCCCTAACCTTTAAAAATTAAGAAATTACCAAAATGAAAAAATCCAATTTTCACATAAAAAAATATAAATTAACCCCTAACAGTAAAAGCAACCCACGCACCCAACCCCCCAAAATAAAAAAGACATAACTCTAAAAAAATCTAATCTACCCATTGCCCCTAAAGGGGCATTTGTATTGGCAGTGCCCTTAAAAGGGCATTCAGCTCTTTAGTGCCCAATAAAAAAATAAAAAGCCCTAATCTAAACAAAAAAAAATAAACACCCAAAAAAAACAACTTAACACTAACCCCGACATAGGTACTCACTATTCCTGAAGTCCAGCGGGGAAGGTCTTCTTCCAGGTGGCTCCATCTTCATCCAGTGCGGGACCATTTTCATCCAACTCCATCCAGTGGCTTGAGCAGCCAATAGGATTTAAGTAGCTCTCATCCTATTGGCTGATTTGTTCTTGCCATAGAAGAACACACCAACCTAGTCTAAACACTTTTAAAACAACATCTTGTTTGACATAATTGTTTTTCAATGCTGGGTGCATCTCCAACTCTGAGAATGAGAAAGTTTTCAAAGCTAGATTGCCTGAAAATGAGGCAAAATAAACAATGAAAGTATATTGCAAAATTGTTTCACTACTTAAAACTAAACCTTTTATACAAAAATCTTAACAATAAACACTTTGAGATGGTAATATAAAATTAAAAATTATACATATATATATATATTAAAAACAAAATGCAATATACTTTCATTATTTATTTGATCCCCTTTTCCCATAATTTCATTATGAAAATTGTGAGCTTTTCAGTTCCTGTTAGAAGTGGAAGTGCAGAACACTGTTATATTCCACACAGTTATTGGCTGCACACTCTTGTGACCATTTTATAACTGGTCTCAGCAGAGAAAGAAACCTAAGTTACAACATGGCAGCGCCCTATGCTTTATAGACACATAGGGCCCCATGTATCAAAAGGCATGCGGACAGCTTCTAAATTTGAGAAGCTTTCTGCATGCCTTTGCTGCATACGGACAGTAGATCTGTTCGTTCACTGGACCGTATGCCATATAACACACTATTTTGAGTGTGTAATGCCCACCCCTTTACTCGTGCGACCATCAATCACGGAGAATGAGCAAGTGTAAGAAGCAGAGGTCTAGTGGCCACTGCTTCTTACATCGGGGGAAAGCAGGCTCACATGTCTGAACCTGCCCCTCAAGGGCACAAGAGTAGCTTCCACTGCTTCGTACATGGAGCCCTAAAACTTTACCCTTATTTTGTAAATATTAAAACAGCTAATAAAACTTTAAAAATACATCTGCATGTTATACTCAGACTTTTCTTTTCTTTGAATGCCTCAATCTGTCTGTCTCTTTAAGGTGCTTGATACGCTGGTATTGATGATTCTTAATACATTCTACTTGCTTTTACTCCTAAGCAGCGAGAAAACTCACTACCCTACCCCTTACATTAATGTAACATAGTATCATGAGGATGAGTTTGAAAGAATAAAAAATGCCATTGAGTTCAGAATTCATAAATATCTTGTGATCCCAACATTGTGCTGAAACCCCTGCCAAGTGAATTGACAGTAACGAAACACAGTATCTATTCATGAATACTATTTTTAGCAAAGAAATATATCTAAACCCTTTTTAAGATTCTATACTTAATCTGTAGCCACTCCATCCCTAGACAGCAAGTTCCACAGCTTGGGATAATAATGTGTTTCTCAGCAGGAACAACCATTACCCCCCCCCCACATCTCTCCTAACCTCATAAAAAAATATAAAGTTGCCTTGCTATCTCTGTGTATTTGTCCAAATTCACAACCTTTTTCACAATCTCTTTGACCCTTTTTGAAGGTCAGTAGAGTTGTACTCTGATCAAATATATCATAGCCTTGGTTCATTTCCGAGAATTACGATAAATTAAATTTATTTTTAAGTACTTCGTCTATATAGCACTCTAGCAAATCCCATTGTTGTGTTAATATTTAATTTCCTTTTTAAAATGATGTAGAATGGTTTGAGAATTTTCTAATATCATGTGAAAGCAATTACATTTTTGTTAGACTTTGCATCTTTTTAAACCTTTCTAAAAAAACAGGAATTAATATGAAAGTGAGTAATACTGGATACACTCTTGTAATTTAATTTAATGTAGATAAAGTGTTTAATTTTTAATATTGAGCTGTTATTGATTATTATTGTATGAAATGCCATATGAAGGTGATGTTTTTTTCTTTATTGTTATGTGTGAGTGTGTCTTTCCTAATTAATTATGTAAATGTAAATATACCCATAAGACTATTACAAAGAAATATAACTGTAAGATGTCACTGACTGCCTGGATGCGGACAGCATAGCTAAAGTATATTAGGAGAATATTTTTGCATGAAAAAAAATGTATTGTTATAGTAAAAAATGTGGTTACTTGAAAAAAAATAGGGTATACAGGCAAAATATTAAGGCTTGGGACGAGCATGTGGAATATAATCCCTGCACCTTATATGTTACTGTCTTATGAGGGGGTTAGATAACAGCTATGGGCCCCATTTATTAAGCTTTTGAGCCTCAGCATTGCAAGCCTTAGCCTCTCTGCCACCTAAAGTGTGGCGGAGTTAAATCATCCCAATTCAAATGATTGACAGCCCCTGCTTGTGTGCAACTGCCGCGCATGAGCAGGGAGAGGCATTGCATTAAATTTCTGTGATGCCGGTTGGACATGTTCTCGGGAGTGAACCTTGTCTGCCCGGCCTTTAATAATGTTTCTTATCAACAGCCAAATGGGTAAATTACTTGCTTTATGTTAGGTAATCATCCCGGATCCTATTGGATTGTCATGGACTGGATGATCTGATTTACCAACTCCTGTCTGTGTCATGCTCCCTAGAGACGGCATAAAGACAAATTTGTAGGTTTTCATCATGCTGCAACTTGCCTAAACCAGTTATTTAATTTGCTACATTTTTAGAATTAGCTTTTTTTGTCCTCTCTGGGGAGCACAAGTAGTGTTTAATTAGATTTCACAACTGCACTGAATTCCAGCAGCAGCGTTTCTGCCCAGTGCAAATACAAATAAAAATAAAAACATACAATTTGATGGTAGATAAGATCCAAAGGGCCCATCAAGTCTACCTATATAACCTGTGCAGTGTAAGCTTCCTTATTTCATAGAATATCTTTAGTCCCAGGCACTTTTTAATCCTTTTACAGTCCTTGCGTTTACCACCTGTATTAGTAGTTCATTCTATGAATCCACTACACTTTCTAAAGGTTTCTATCATGTCATCTCTTTTTCTTCTCTCCTCTGTACATATTAAGATAAATCTTTCTTTGTGCGTTTTATATTTTAGACCATGTACCATTTTAGTAGCCCTTCTTTGGATGGTTTCTATTTTATTTATATCCTTCTGGAGATATGGGGGCCGAATTATCAAGCTCTGAATGGAGCTTAATGCCCCTGTTTCCCACGGGCCTTCAGGCTCGCCGGAAACAGCAGTTATTAAGCAGTGGTCCTAAGACTGCTGCTCCATAACTGGTCCGCTGCCTGAGGATGTGGTCTGCAATCCGCCCAATCCTATACAATCAGGCTGATTGATACCCCCTGCTAGCGGCCGCGAATCTGCAGAGGGCGGCATTGCACAAGCAGTTTACAATAACTGCTTGTGCAATGTTAAATGCCGACAGCGTATGCTGTCGGCATTCAGCGTTGTCTGTTGGACATGATACACTACATTGATAAATTGGCCACATCGTCTTCCAAACTGTACACAATATTCAAGATGAGGCCTAACTAGTGATCTGTAAAGTGGCATAAGAACCACTTATGACATGACTCTGTCTGGACTTGCCGGGCTTCATGAGACTTCATCCCTCCTAGGTGTGGTTCTGCCCACAAAACTATGTTGAGCCCTGTTACCCTGTCCTAACAATCCCAGAAAGCCTATGAGTAATGTTAGTCCCTTTAAGAAATTCATGAATTGTAATGTCCATATAATCACTGATCATTCTCTTGCAGGATTAGAGAGAGAAAAATATGGTGATGTGATCATTTAACTGCTCTATGTGTAAAAAGAGATTTAATTTAATAACTCTTCACTTATCCTTAAACTTTGTTTTTATGATCCCTCATTTTAGTTTATTTCTGCATTTAAAGGGAAAAAAAAACAACTCTTCAAATTCCCCATCAAAAAGTAGTGAAAAAAGCACTATATTTTCATGATTTATGCTACTCATTTTTTCAGTAATAAAAAATAAATAAAATAAAAATGAAGAATTTCCAATTCTAGCAAGAATTGGAGGTGCATACTGCAGATTTAAGTGCTTACTTGTTTCTTCCCTAATTGGTCTTAGCAGAGCAGATAAGATAAAAAAAAAGCTCTTTAAACATGTATATTCACAGCATTTAAATGCTTTTATAACATTTATTATTATTATTGGAACCTATAGGCATAAATATATATTTATGTAAAAATCCATCATATATATATTTAAATATCTCTTTTAGAATAAATAGTAAATATTCTGCTATGTGCAGAACATTGGATTATGAAATATGCAATATTATCTTCTTATGTTCCGTTTTTTAATAACGCAATTGTGTTTGTGAGACTTGTGGGTGTTTTTTTTCCAACTTTTTTGGCTCCATTGTCTATGGGCGAATGCGATTTTGCATTTGCAACTTCTCAAAGTCTATTTTTTACCGCAACTTTGAGAATACGAGCGTGAATCAGCAAGCGCCAAAAAAATTCTAGCATTTTTAACGCTCGAACGCAAGTGCAAATTACCGCCCGCTAGTAATTTAACCCTTAAAGGGACACTGAACCCAATTTTTTTCTTTCGTAAATCAGAGCATGCAATTTTAAGCAACTTTCTAATTTACTCCTATTATCACATTTTCTTCATTCCCTTAGTATCTTCATTTAAAAAGCAAGAATGTAAGTTTAGATGCCGGCTCATTTTTGGTGAACAACCTGGGTATTTCTTGCTGATTGGTGGATAAATTCACCCACCAATAAACAAGTGCTGTCAAGTGTTCGAAACCAAACAAATTGCTTAATTCCTTCTTTTTCAAATAAAGATAGCAAGAGAACAAAGACAATTTGAAAATAGGAGTAAATTAGAAAGTTGCTTAAAAGTGCATGCTCTATCTAAATCATGAAAGAAAAAAATTGGGTTCAGTGTCCCTTTAAGGGGAAACCATTTTACAACATAAATGTATTTCTATATATACTTTTGTATTTGTATATTACTATGCTTGTAGCCAGCACTTTATAGTATTGATACTACAAATACAAAGCAAATGCAGCAGAAAACAAACAGACCAATGAATAATTATTGTCCTGAAGAACTTACCATCTAATTCCCAGTGGGAACCATTCACAGACATATGAGGGAGAAGGATTAAGTGAATGTCCAAGGATTTGTTTGTGTCTAAGTGCTGGAGATATGTAGCATCAGAAGAGCTATCTTGTTTCTCATCTCATCCATGGAATTTAAATCTTTTCTGTGGTTAACCCAAAGCCTCATGATCTCTGTGCCCCTGTTCCCTTAAGCATGTGTCACTTCAGGTGAAAAGTATTGAATATTATTAACACATAACACTTTGCAAATAAGGATTTCTAAAAAAGGAACTGCTGTAAGTGTGACATCATCATCATAATAATGTAAAATGGACAGTTAACAGAAAATAAAATATCATTAATATTGATGTAAAAATTAGTCATTGTTTTTTTTTATATATATATATATGCATCATACATTATTCACTGTATTGCAATAATAATAATGTAAACGTGAATATTTTCAGCCAATGCATTTCTCAATATCTATAAACAAATGTTATAAATATATATGGGACACATTTGGAAATGCCCTTGATGGTTTGTCCCTTATTGGACACAGCAAAGATATAAAGAAGCCACTTCACACATCAGCCAATCACTTGTCAGTGTTTTTGCTTCCAGCTTCTTTAGGGCAGTGTCTCTCAACACTAGGGGGCCTATTTATCAAACACCGTATGGAGCTTGATGCCCCGTGTTTCTGGCGAGCCTTCAGGCTTGCCAGAAACACAAGTTATGAAACAGCAAATCTGCAGTTCACAAGAACTGCTGGTACAATGATAAATGCTAACAGCGTATGCTGTCGGCATTTATCGATGTGCAGCGGACATGATCCACAATATTGGATCATGTCCACTCGCACCTTAGTAAATAGGCCCCTAGTCCTCAATTACCAGACTTTCATGCTATAATCGCTAGAGCACAGGTTAAATAACCAGCTGATCAGTAACCATGGTTACTAACCTGCCCTCAGCCATCAGATGATTATTTCATCTGTGCTCTAGTTATCTAGAAAATCTGGCCTGTTACGGGTACTCGAGGACTGGAGTTGTGAAACATTGCTCTAGGGGACTGGAAATAATGCATTACAGAATAATGCACACAATCCTGACTCTGACATTCAAGGCCTCAATAACACTACTTTCCCCTTTATCTCAGGCCTCATCTCCAGACACTTTCCCTCCCATCCCCTTCACTCTGATCATGACCTCCTTCTAGGGTTG
This sequence comes from Bombina bombina, assembly GCF_027579735.1. Taxonomy (NCBI): domain Eukaryota; kingdom Metazoa; phylum Chordata; class Amphibia; order Anura; family Bombinatoridae; genus Bombina; species Bombina bombina. Next base: position 122,727,582 of record NC_069508.1, read on the forward strand.
CCACCCATCCCATAAAATGCAGAACACTTATAAGTTACTCTCCTTCAAAACAATCCCTTAAACAGCGCTCTAACAGTTGTAAAAGACAGGGGATTCAATAACCAAATAATCCGCTTACAGAAAAAGTACAGTCCGTTAAACTGTTTTATGGATCAACAGTACCTTATACTCCGTTAGTAGCCTTCTGCAAACTCAGCTCAGTCATCAACCACAGTCCCGGTCTGAATCCTCTTGAGATGGTCCTCCCCCTTGTTCAACTTCACCATCAGGTGTGTTGGAGTTACAACTGCAAACCACCAGCAGACTTTCTGTATGTCTGCCCGATAGATCCAATTCAAAGAAAAGTGAAAGAAAGCGAGTTGGGGCAACAGGCTCAAAAGTTAAAACTTAACGTTTATTGCCAGTACACAGAGATAAAAAGAATACTTCAGTGCATCCAGTAAAAACATAGAGAGCCAGGACAGTAGTGGTCTAACATGTTTCAACCTGTACTGGCAATAACCGTTAAGTTTTAACTTTTGAGCCTGTTGCCCCGACTCGCTTTCTTTCACTTTTCTTTGAATTGGACTTATAAGTTACACATGCTTCAGGGTGTGCAGGGAGGAATATGAGTAGGGCTGTCCAGAAACACAATACATCCCTCCCTGCACACCCTGCAGCATGTGTAACTTATAAGTGTCCAGGAAAACATGACTGAGGTGTCAACTCTACCCCCATCTCTCCTCCTCTCTTGTTACTTCCTCACATTCCAGTCTACAGGACTTCTCCAGACTGGCATCTATTTTGTGGAACTCTCTGGCTTGATCCACAAGACTGTCTCCTAGTTTTGAAAGTTTCAAGCTCTCTTCAAATACTCTTCTGTTCAGGGATGCATACAATATATTAACCCTTTTCTAACCTCAGTTACTACCCCCCTCCTTTTGTCAGCCCCTTGCATCCCCATAGTATGTAACCCTACAAGTAAATCACATTTATAAGAACTATTTTACAACAGTGCAACTCTTAGCAATGCCCGCTAGCTTGCATATCATACCTATGTTTATAGCACTAAGGAGTCTGTTGCCGCTCTACAAATAACGGAGAATAATAATATTAAAAGTAGTAAAAATAAACGATTGCTGTGCATTGCAAAGTTGTTTAATAATGCAAAATTATTTTTGTTTAATGGTAAATTATATTTTGAGCTTAGTATCTGTTCATATTTACAATTTATGCTCTAAGATAAATAAACTACATTTTATAATGATTTTGCTATCTAAAGAGTAATACAAATTAGCCCGTAGGCACGGTTAGAGTTTGTCCTGCATATATGACAGAATGACTTAGTCCCAGTTTATTAATGAGCAAGTAGAAGGTTTTGATCAATCAGCATTTTAACATTTGCATGCAAGCTCTGTAATTATACGCTGTTCTGACACTCACATTAATTAAAGATGATTTCTCTATAACTGCAAAATGGTCATCCCTAGACTTTGCCATCCTATGAAGTTATCACCCTATATCCAACGTGACATTTATTTCCCAAGCATTCTTAGCTATGCTAATATATAACAATTGTAAATTAGCTAATACTTTACATCAGATCCTTGCCACTGATTGCTTTTTTATTCCCTGCTGCAGTTTTGTTTATAAAAAAAAAAAAAAGGAACCATTCATTTACATGGTGTGTGCTTTACAATTATCTCAAATAACGATGTCAACAAATTACATCAATTGTTCAGTGGATATCCGCCCGTGCTTGATTAGAGGTCACAGGAACATAAAAACTTGGGGGGAAAACCTGTTTATTTGAACTAGCAAATAATTAGCATTTGGTAATTGCCAAAGAAAATTGGTTAATACGTTTCATGTAGTTTACGAATATACGTTTAGTGCCCCACTTACAGGAGATGAGAATGGATAAAGGAAAGTTGTGCTGTGAATAAGCATTTGATTATCTTAAAACTTAAGGGTTGAAAATAGGTTGCAAAAGTGTTAAATGAGGGATATTAATTAACTTTACATTTACAGCAGATACAGAAATGTTTAAAAGGACAGTACACTGTAATTTTTTTTTCCATTTAATGTTTTTACAATGATATGTTATACCACTAGCTGCAGAGTATAAAATGTATGATAAATAGCTTCTTTCTGTTTTTTTTGTATATGAAATAGCTGGTTTTGTTCTTTAAAACCACAACCCATTAAAATGGGTTGAGCTGGCAGGGAAATCAGATCTCTTTATTTTATCACTTTGTGTACACAGACATGGTTATTTATATTATCTTTGTCTGTATATCAAAGCCCAATACTTAATTATAAAATGTTAATATCTGAACTTCCCTAACCCCTGCTGGGAGTGTAATTTTTTCTGGTGGCTATGTTTACACATATTTTCTAAAGTGAATACTTAAGTATACACAGCTGTCAGTATAGGTAGGGTTATCACAGACAAGATCAACTATTTGAAATCTCAATATAAAGGTAAAGGAAATAATTGTAACAAATGAAATGCACTCCAGCAAGTAAAATTAAAATTTTTAAAACAAATTAAAGGGGAAAAAAACTCAGGGTACACTGTCCCTTTAAATATATATTAAATGGTAAATACATGCTAGACATAATGATGAATTTAAAGCAAAGATTAGCCTAAGAATAGTATGTAGATGCATTTTTCAATGATATTAGTTTTGATATTGAAGATATGAATGTAAAGATTTAGTTTCTATAAAGTACTTTAGTTACTATAAAGTAATTGATGCCACCATGTTTAAACTTAAGCTTTACCCCTTTTTTTTTATCTCTTCTGTTAAGGATAATTAAGGACAAATATAAAACAGACAATAAAGCGACTGTGCAAGAAAGGCTATGTGGAAAGCCAGTTAAATAATTACTTTATCAAACTTATGTTCTACACCACCTCGTTTGCAATCTCTTTTACATCTGTCCTAATTGTCCTCAGAAGGAGATATATATATATAGGGGGAAAGCTTTTGTTTAACACGGCAGCACCAATTACTTTATGGAAACCCAGCGGGATTAATAAAAACAACAATTTTTAGTGTTAAAGGTACAGTATACACCAAATTGTTATTGTTTAATAAGATAGATAATGCCTTTACGACACATTCCCCAGCTTTGCACAAAAAACATTGTTATATTAATATACTTTATAACATTTAAACCTTTTATAATCTGCCTGTTTCTAAACCACTAAAGACAGCCTCTTATCACATGCTTTTTTATTTGCTTTTCACAACAAGAGACTGCTAGTTAATGTGCCATATAGATACAATTGTGCTCTCTCCTTTGGAGTTATGCAGGAGACAGCACTAATTGGCTAAAATGCAAGTCAATAGATAATAAATAAATAGCCATGTGATAAGAGGACTGTCTGCAGAGGCTTAGATACAAGGTAATCACAGAGGTAAAAGTGTATTAATATAAGAGTGTTGGTTATACAAAACTGGGGAATGGGTAATTAAAGGATTATCTATCTTTTTAAACGATAAACATTTTGGAGTAGACTATTCCTTTAAATTAGAGGAAAAGGAGGCAAAATAAATAATTAATGTATATTACAAAGTTATTTTTTTACCAAGAGAATGAGGAAAAAATGATAATAGGAGTAAATTAGAAATTTGCTTAAAATTGCAACATTTTATATTACAATTGTATGCTGTTTAATATTCATTTAACTACACTAAAGGAGTACAGTTTTGAATTCCAGATATATTAAACAAATATTTAAAGCTGCATTTTTCAGTACACAATACAAATTAGGACTGCAGGGAAAAAAAACATACACATTTCTGGTGATTCTAATAATTGTGTTTTAAGAATTATGCTGTGCACTTCAATTTATTATTTTAATACCACAAACCGCAAACTGCATCAGTCCTGAGGAGATTTAAAGGGATTTCTGGGGTCATTTTTTTTTTCTTACCCACATAACAGAAATTATTCATTGCATTGCAAAAGATCTGTATATTAAATTAAAGGACTACTAAATACAATTGAATAACTGACAAATACACAATAACAAGACAATACAATAGCACTTACTTTGAATTTGATATGAGCAGTAGAAAAATTTCTGCCAAATTTCAAAATTAATCCAGTTTTCCCTCCGTGGTATCATGTGATAGTCATCAGCCAATCACAAAATGCATATACATATATACTGTGCACTTTACACATGCTTAGTTGGAGCTGGAGCCTCAAAGTACATAGATAAAAATAATGTGCATGCTTAGATCATTTAAGTATATTGGATTTTTTTTTTTAAATTGCATCCTTTTTCTGAATCACCAAACTTTAATTTCAACGTAAGTGTCCCTTTAATATTTTAAGAGTATTTAAAACTGTAATTTCCAGAACACACACATTGAGTGTTAGATAATATTATTTCCTTAGGTGTGGCCAATTAGAGAGAGATATAAATGAACTTCTACATAAATCAACCAATCATTGTGCAGAATGTAGGAGTGTCAGGGTCTGTATTGCATGAAATGTACACCAGCCTTGCCGGGAGACGTGGAAAGGTTAACATTTTTATATTACATTTATAGAAAATGCATGCAAGATAAGTAATATTTGTATGTGTATTGCATTTTTTGATTTTGAATTTGAGTTTATTGTCCCCTTTAAAGGGATATAAAATGCAACAAATTTATGTCATGCATGAGAGAGCACTATTTAAAAAAGTTAATCTTTTTAATGAAAAAAAAAGAAGTTAGTTGTTACTTTGTATTTTCAAATTAAAATGTTCAGTTGTTCCACAGGGACAGAAACCCAAAATATTTCTTTCATGATTTCCAAATCTTTTATTGTCAAATTTTCTTAATTCTCTTGATATAATTTGTTAGATGAGCATTCATGCACTACTGAGAGCTAACTGAACACATTGGGTGAGCTAATGATAGCAGGTAAATATGCAGCTACCTGGGTATGCTTTTCAACAAAAGATAGCCAGAGAAGGAATCAAAATAGATAATAGTTGTACATTGGAAAGCTGTTTAAAATTGTAAGTTATATCTGAATCATGAAAGTTTAATTTTGACTTTACTGTTCCTTTAAGGAGCAGTCCAATGTTTTTTTTTATTGGTAGCCCATGAAATGCCCCATAAGTGTAAGACCAAATAATATACATTTTTTTACACAGCAAAAAAATTAATAATACTAATTAAAATGTGCAACTTTATTGCAATAAAGAAAATAAATAATTGCTGCCCCCCCCCCCCCAAATAGATGCAGTAAATACAGACCTCCAAATCTATGACAAACCAGAAAGATCTGGGGTGGTTGCCATCAGCTTCCCTTTTCCAGTTTTAAGGAACCTATCATAATCTCTGCCCAAGACCCACCTTCCTGCCCTAGCCCCACCCATGAGTTTCCAAACCTCCCATCTTCAAGGAAAAGTTACCAGGTACACAAATATGATATAAAATTGTTGGGTGTGGAGGATTTTGATAGGAAATGTTCAAATGTCTAGAGTAGCAAAAAAACTAAATTTCCCAATGTTTTATTTTATTATTTTTGTTTAGCATATCACCTTTTTATTGGATGCTATTCTGCTGTTAACGACAATGCGCAGCAAAGTAAGGTCTTCTAAGAAGAAAGCTGACACCTTTTACAGCACACATTACTTTTAAAATGTTTACCCATTCGTCACTGGGGACGATTGAATTTGCTGATAGTGCAATTTGCTTAGTAGAACGAAAAGTCTTGTGTACATTCGTTTTGGACAATCAAACGTTGATAAGAGTGGAAATCTATTAAAATTCTGTAATTAAATGTTATTTTCGTTTTTCTAATGTTACTTTAGTTTTCGAATGTTCATAATTAGATCGAATATCTAGATTAGAAAATTCGAATGTAACATTCGATTTAACAAATACTATTTAGAAGTTCAATAGTTCATGTGGTAGGGAATTTAGTGAATTGATACATAATAGATACCAATAAATCAATTTGAATGTTTGCATTTTGAATATTACATAATTTGAATTTTACATTTAAAGAGAGAAATACTATTACAAATATATCAAATCAAATATTAAATTTAAAGAAAACATTAGAAATACCATTACATTAAACGAATCTTAGATGGTTGTACAAACATTCGAAAGCAACGAATTAATGTTTTAAAATTTGTTAAATTTTTCGGATGTTGCAAAACATTCACTTATCATTATTCATCACTGAAATCTTTTGTATAGATCACTATACTGCTATAATCATATTACATGTGATATTAAAGGGACATGAAATCCAAAATGTTTCTCTCATGATTTAGGTAGAACATACCATTTTAAACAACTTTCCAGTTTACTTCTATTATCAAATTTGCATTATTCTCTTGGTATCATTTGTTGAAGGAGAGATCCTGTAGAAAGGAATAGGAAGGCGCCACGTAGGGTAATATTGCCAGACCACCAAGCCCAAACAGTAAGACAAATGGTAACTTACAAACGAAGAGGCACTTAAGAGATGCCAAATATCGCAGGCCGGGACCTTATCGTCGCCCGACAGACAGAACAACCGGTGGACGCCAACCAGTCACGAGGGAACGTACGGCCAATCGGGAACCACCAGGAACCAACACCTCCAAAGCCAGGCACCAATCGTCAGTGTCGGTGAGAGGGGTGTGTTGAGATGGAAGGATGTCACCAACAAGCCACTCTCTACCTCCGGCGAGTAGATAAAGTAATGAAGGGTGAAATAAAGTCCAAACACCACAGCAGGGATAAAAGAGTATGTGGCAATTTATTTAAAATATATAAAAAGCATCAGCAACGCGTTTCTCGGCTACACAGAGCTGTTTCATCAGGCTGATGAAACGGCTCTGTGTAGGAAACAGAAGTTATGAAGTCTAAAGACCACTACTCCATAACTTGTCCACCTGCTCTGAGGCCGCAGACAGAAATCAACCCGATCAAATACGGATCGAACACCCCCTGATTGGCCGTGAATCTGCAGGGGGCGGCATTGCACCAGCAGTTCACAAGAACTACTGGCGCAGTGATAAATGCACACAGCATATGGTGTCGGCATTTATCGATGTGCAGCGGACATGATACGCTACACCGTATCATGTCCGCTCGCGCTATGTTAAATATACCCTTTGGTTTTTAACTGAACACATGGTTGAACCAATGACAATCGATATATATATATGCAGCCACCAATCAGCAGTTAGAACCTAGGTTCTTTGCTGCTCCCAAGCTTACCTAATTAAAGCTTTCAGCAAAGGATAACAAGAGAAAGAAGCAAATTAAATAATAGAAGTATGTTGGAAAGTTGTTTAAAATTGTATGCTTCGTCTAAATCATGAATGTCTAATTATAACTTTACTGTCCATTAACAGTTTTTTTAAGAAGCATAGTTTTAATTTGCAAATAGAAAATATACACATGACTAACAAAGAAACTATTTCTTAAAGATGTCTATAACAAAATATATACTTCCATTGATAATAATTAGAAAGTATGAGTTATTTGCACAAAATCATGTTACTATGAGATAAAAGGCATTGTGCAACTTGGTTTTACAATTTGCTATGCCTTGAAAAGAAGAAGTTGGCAAATCACCCGTCAGATGTGGTTAGACATCAGCAACAACATTCTCCCGATCATAAGTCTGTTTCATGTGAATACTATTTCAGTAAAAACAGAAATGTCAGTTTTTGCTCGGAGCTCTGCATTATGATGCCACATTCTAACAGCAATACCCAACAATTAAGTTGTTTAATTATAATTTCATTTATACAAAAGTTGCTGGCAAGGCTGAAAGCCCTTAAGGGATGTACAATTTCTAGATCCATATCTACCACATAATCCTCTGACCTGAACACGTGTCGCCATGGGAAGTACAGTCAAAACTGGTACTTGATCAATCTTAGCAGCTGGCAAAGTAATGAGCACTGTGTAATGATTTTTTTAAAATGTAGAATGCACTTGAAAGGGCTTCACGGAATATCTCATATAGCAGCAATTAAAAATGAATCTAAGTATGTTGACTATGATGTATCAAGAAATAGAACATAGATTTTTGTGTTGAGACAGAAAATATTTTTGGCAAATATTTATGAAAGCAAAAAATGGAAACAGTAGGAGTTTTTAATCAACGTCATCTAACACACCAGTTAAAGGGATGTGAAACACATTGAGATTGAAATATAAAATACTAAAAGGGACAGTATACTGTAAATTTGTTTTACCCTTTAAAGGGACAGTCGAGTCCAAAATAAACTTTCATGATTCAGATAGGGCATGTAGTTTTAAACAATTTTCCAATTTACTTTTATCACCAATTTTGCTTTGTTCTCTTGGTATTCTTAGTTTAAAGCTTAACCTAGGAGGTTCATATGCTAATTTCTAAGCCCTTGAAGGCCGCCTCTTCTCTCAGGGCATTTTGACAGTTTTTCACCACTAGAGGGTGTTAGTTCATGTGTGTCATATAGATAACACTGTGCTCATGCACGTGGAGTTTCTAGGAGTCAGCACTGATTGGCTAAAAGGAAAGTCTGTCAAAAGAACTGAAATAAGGGGGCAGTTTGCAGAGGCTTAGATACAAGAAAATCACAGAGGTAAAAAGTGAATTTATATAACTGTGTTGGTTATGCAAAACTAGAGAATGGGTAATAAAGGGATTATCTATCTTTTAAATGTTTGATACATTTATTTTTATGTTTATTTGTGTATATGAAACGGCTGTTTTGTGCCTTGACACCACAGCCTATTACAAAGGGTTGAGCTTGCTGGTAAAATCAGATCTCATTATGTTATCACTTTGTGTACACACCTATGCTTCCTTATCTTATATATGTTTGTAAACCAAAGCTCACTACTTATTCCCTGATATTCAAAACCTCTTTGCTCAGTGCTTTTATAATTGCACTTTTTGAGTCACCAGCTCCTACTGAGCATGTGCAAGAAGTCACAGAATATAGTATATGCATTTGTGATTAGCTAATGTCTGTCACATGATACCGGAGGAGCGGAAATAGACATAACTTGGAAATTTGTCAGGAAAAAAATCTACTACTCGCTTGAAGTTCAGACTACTGGGCCTATTTATCATCGGTCTGTCCGACATGATCCTCTTAGCAGATCATGTCCATCAGACATCGATGAATGCCGACAGTATACGCTGTCGGTATTTATCATTGCACAAGCAGTTCACCAATACTGCTTGTGCAATGCCGCCCATTGCAGATTCAGGTGTCAATCAGCCCGATCGTATAGGATCAGGCGGATTGCAGACCGCAGCCTCAGAGGCAGCGGATCAGTTATGGAGCAGCGGTCTTTAGACCGCTGCTTCATAACTGCTGTTTCCGGCGAGCCTAAAGGCCCCTAGGTGCTATTGCATTGCCTTTTTATCATGCATTTGTTGATTATGCAAATCTACAATATTTACATATAGTGATTAGCAACAATGATTAGAGGGGGATGTGACCCTACAAATGAAGGGAATGATTTCCTTTTAAATGTGGGGTTTCATGCCCCTTTCAGATAATAGGTCACTCATCTTCAGACAAACAGGGACAGAGATAATGGCTCTGCTAAACCCCCCTCCCCTCAGAGTAAATAAGTGCTGTTGCAGGTTGTTATTTGTTTAGCAATCACCTGCATCTTGCCAGGGCAGACTCTCTATTTTAAATGAGGGGGGTCTCTTGTCACCTGTAAGATGTATTAAGGGCTGAGGTATGGGCTATCCCTACAGACTGTAAGATTTGCAGGTCAACATTGTCCTCTGCATTGTTTAATAAATACAGAGGAGAACATAGTGTCATTCTCTGATCTTCAGTAGTTAATTATGAACCCAAAAACCTCAAAAAATAAAGTTATTTATTCTACCCCTTATGCTATAATTTAATTCTGAAAATTGTGCACTTTCCTATTCTGAAAATTAGAAGCGCACAATGTACTGTATATCTCACAAGCTAACCCTGCTACACATCTGTACTTGGCCTCAACAGAGGTGATAAGATGCTGCAAAACTATTTCACTTTTGCCAACAAAATGATAATGGAAAGCCTTGTGTACTCCAATTAGTCTCCAAAAAAAAAAAAAAAACTGCTGGGAGGAGTTTAGCCACTGGAAAAATTCCATCAAATAAGGTGTTAAAATCTGCATTTAGTTTCCTAATATAAATAACATCCAGTTTTTTTTTAACCTAAGGAAGCAAGAATCAATTAAATATTTGACTTGATGGTATATGAATCCCAAAATTTTTCTTTCATGATTCAGATAGAGCACAATATTTTAAACAACTTTCTATTTTACTTCTAATATAACATTTTTTGTTCTCTTTGTATCTTTTGTTGAAAAGCAGTGGCATAGGAGCTGGCCATTTCTGGAGCACTATATGGCAGCAGTTTTGCAAGAATGTTATCCATTTGCAAGAGCACTAGAGGGCAGCACTATTTCCTGATTCCTTGAAAAAGCTGATCCAGCGAAACGTACGTCAGAACTGTTAATGATAGACTCTCCAGTGCGTCTTTACATTTGCTTGTACACCCGGGAGAGGAGCGATTCCCACTTGTACACCCGGGAGAGGAGCGATTCCCAATCGGAATTCGACGGACGCCATCTTGGATGACGTCATTTAAAGGAACTGTCATTCAGCGAGTAGGCGTCGGTAGAAGAGGATGTTCCGCGTCGGCTGGAAGATGATGGCTCCGGAAGAAAGAAGATTGAAGATGCAGCTTCATAGAAGACTTCATCCCGATTATGGACTTCTTCAGCGCCCGCTTGGATCAAGACTTCAGACCGATGATGGATTTCTTCAGCCGCCGCTTGGATCCAGACTTCAGCCAAAGGATGGATGTCACTCTTCAGCCCCCCGCTTGGGCTTGGATCAAGACATCGGAGGCTTCTGGACAGATCGGAACCCGGTGTGGTTAAGACAAGGTAGGGAGATCTTCAGGGGGCTTAGTGTTAGGTTTATTTAAGGGGGGTTTGGGTTAGATTAGGGGTATGTGGGTGGTGGGTTGTAATGTTGGGGGGGGTATTGTATGTTTTTTTTTACAGGCAAAAGAGCTGAATTCTTTGGGGCATGCCCCGCAAAGGGCCCTTTTCAGGGCTGGTAAGGTAAAAGAGCTTTTCTATTTTAATTTTAGAATAGGGTAGGGCATTTTTTTATTTTGGGGGGCTTTGTTATTTTATTAGGGGGCTTAGAGTAGGTGTAATTAGTTTAAAATTGTAATATTTTTCTAATGTTTGTAAATATTTTTTTTTTTTGTAACTTAGTTCTTTTTTATTTTTTGTACTTTAGTTAGTTTATTTAATTGTATTTATTTGTAGGTATTGTATTTAATTTATTTATTGATAGTGTAGTGTTAGGTTTAATTGTAGATAATTGTAGGTAGTTTATTTAATTTATTTATTGATAGTGTAGTGTTAGGTTTAATTGTAACTTAGGTTAGGATTTATTTTACAGGTAATTTTGTAATTATTTTAACTAGGTAACTATTAAATAGTTATTAACTATTTAATAGCTATTGTACCTGGTTAAAATAATTACAAAGTTGCCTGTAAAATAAATATTAATCCTAAAATAGCTACAATATAATTATAATTTATATTGTAGCTATATTAGGGTTTATTTTACAGGTAAGTATTTAGATTTAAATAGGAATAATTTATTTAATAAGAGTTAATTTATTTCGTTAGAATAAAATTATATTTAACTTAGGGGGGTGTTAGGGTTAGAATTAGCTTTAGGGGTTAAAAATGTATTAGAGTAGCGGTGAGCTCCGATCGGCATATTAGGGGTTAATACTTGAAGTTAGGTGTCTGCGATGTTAGGGAGGGCAGATTAGGGGTTAATACTATTTATTATAGGGTTATTGAGGCGGGAGTGAGGCGGATTAGGGGTTAATAACTTTATTATAATAGCGGTGAGGTCCGGTCGGCAGATTAGGGGTTAATAAGTGTAGGTAGATAATGGCGACTTTGGGGGCGGCATATTAGGGGTTAATAAATATAATATAGGGGTCGGCGGTGTTAGGGGCATCAAATTATGGGTTCATAGGGATAATGTAGGTGGCAGCGGTGTGCGGTCGGCAGATTAGGGGTTAAAAATATTTAATAGAGTGGCGGCGATGTGGGGGGACCTCGGTTTAGGGGTACATAGGTAGTTTATGGGTGTTAGTGTACTTTAGAGCACAGTAGTTAAGAACTTTATAAACCGGCGTTAGCCCAGAAAGCTCTTAACTACTGACTTTTTTCTGCGGCATGAGTTTTGTTGTTAGATTTCTAACGCTCACTTCAGCCACGACTCTAAATACCGGCGTTAGAAAGATCCCATTGAAAAGATAGGATACGCAAATTGCGTAGGGGGATCTGCGGTATGGAAAAGTCGCGGCTGAAAAGTGAGCGTTAGACCTTTTCCTGACTGACTCCAAATACCAGAGGGCGGTAAAAACCAGCGTTAGGACCCTCTAACGCTGGTTTTGACGGCTACCACCCAACTCTAAATCTAGCCGTTAAAAAGTGCACCTTCATTTACATACAGATTTTTAAAGTCTTATTTTCCTTTTAAAACATTTTGATTTGTAATTTGAATCAAATTGTTTCACATATGTTGTCAAGTAAAGTATCATGTGTCTCATACATTTCACTTTTAGTCGATTGTAAGCTCTTTTAAACAGCCATCATTATACTCTGTGTCTGTCAATTAGAACAATTATTGTTTTCATAAGCGCTTTGTATCCAATACTCATTACCCTACATGTCTGTCTGTTGAAACAAATGTTCTGATTTGCAATAGTATCCCATTTTACAGATACACTAATGCAATTTAGATTTTAAATACAGTGTTTATGTTCCACCAATTAAAAAATAAATGTGTATAGGCTGACATATTAGATGAAAAATAACTTTACTTGCATATACAAATATTCATGATGCTACATACCCAGTGTTTATATGACAATGTCTATACTGTGTTATGTATAATTATAATCAATCTGCACATTTAATTTTGTGTTATCTATTTTCTAAAGAAGAGATTCCTAAAAACTTTTAATATTTTTGTTTTTAAAATTATTTTGTATTTTAAGTTTTCCTTCCTTGTAAATGGAACAGGGGCAGTCAATATTACATGTTTTTGTTTTTTTGCATATAAAATTAGTTTAAGGCATAAACAATGTAACGCCTCTGTAAAGGAATAGTAAAACCTCAGGATTGGTGTATAAAATGTTTGTTTATGTCCAATGAAACTACTTTGCAATATATTTTCATTATTTTTTTTTTTCCCTTTTCAAGTAAGTTATCGCTGAAAATTGAGCAATTTCTAATACTCCGAACTTGAAATTCACCTGGTGACTTCTCAAGGCTACATCTGCTACATATCTGTCTCTAATCGGCTTTATCAAATAACTGCAAATAAATGCATTTTATATTAACTTTATGACCATGGCTATCCTGGTAGTCTGCCTATTAAAGCCCAGATTGGCTACACATAAAGCAAATGGTTGGTGCAGTTTGGCTATTGAAAAATAATTGCTGAAAAAAGGAAGGGACTTTGTTTTATAAACATTAAAGGACCACTCAATAATAGCAAAATGCAAACCAAAATAAGAACCCCACTGCATAGTAAAGGTAAAATCCAATGTATCTGAAGCATAATTTGTGAATGTGAAGTTTTGTGAAAATGTACTTTTAATTTCTACTGTAATCCACTACGGCACCTTAGCACGACTGCCCTTGCCCTGAGTAGGATGTTCCTTCTTGTGATGGACTTGCGTTAGCAACCAATTGGATGGCTGTGAATTTGCAATTATATTTCTTGTGTGCGCATGCACGTTCGTTCACTCGCTTCCCCCTGAGTGTTCATGTTAAACACCCCTCCTCGCATGCACACTCCACATAGCACCAACCATCTTAACATAAAAGGGATCAGCTCTGCACACTGATCACTTTTATGGAGAAAGATTTTCCCACCACACAGGCACTTTTCTGTCTATGTGGGATGTGCATGATTCTTTTATGTGCACTGCTCCACCAAAGAAGCGTGGCCCCTGTTTGGCACCGATGTCATGCGCAACGTCACTGATTTTGATTGGACATGCACACAGGAGGAAAACTGCGTATACATATATGCAGTTTCCAAAAGACAACATTACCCAGGAGGACGAGGAAAGAAAAAAAGATTCAAAACTATTGTTCTCAAAGGATATTATCTATATTTTAATGAGATACAGCTCAAAATAATTATACTTACATTATGCATATGTTTACGCTAATATCCTGTAGCGTTGAGTGGTCCGTTAAGACTTGGCTGATATGTTTATCTTTAGCAACAGAATTGTCTTGTAATTATAAGATGTTTACTGTCCATTTAAGTTATATACAGCATCTCTTGTTTATAGCTTTTATTATGCACCCTGGAAGTATATTCCTGTCACCCTATGTCTGAAAAATTATTATTTTATTGCAATCTGCTGCTGGGTAACAGCCAACTAAGATGTGACCAGTAGCCCCATTCATTTGTTATAACTCTTTCTCATGGGGATGCCTCACATGAGGGGTATCTTCCTTAAATCTGACAGAACAATGAAAATGTTGAAAAAAGCAATCATACATGCAAGGCATTCCTTTGAGCAAGCAGTATAGCAAATTAAAGGGACAGTTTACTATAAAATGAATGTTCCCTTAATGTGTTTACAATGACTTGTTAAAACAGCTGCAGAGTATAAAATGTACGAAAAAGGGTTTATTATAGACAACTATATTTATTCCCCACAAAGGGATTAAACACATAGGTAAAATCCTACTTGTGAACCCCAGAACTCTCAAACAGAATTTGGTTGATGACTGTCAGAGTCTTGTGACTGCCAGCCCTGATTAACTGACTGGTCATATACTGCAATGGAGCTAAAAGGGCTTACAAGTAGGAATTTACAAGCAAAGGGATTAAATACATAGGGGTCATTTCCAATTCCAATCATTCAATCATTCTCATTTTCTTGTTATTTTAATATATATATTATATATATAATATCAATTTATATATTAAAAATTTATTTTAGAAGATTATCATATATTGTGAGATTTGATAGAACTTCTAAAACATATGGGTGTAGGGATAAATCAGTGAGACCTGGTAGAGTAAAATGGTTAGAAAACAAAAGGAGAGGTTATTATTTATTATAGCTTTTTTAAGCCTATCCAAAAAAAAAAAAAGATAGATAGATAGATAATACCCTCAATATTCGATCTAGATTTCCCCACAATAGTTAACAACCGTCAATCACCAAAAAACAAATCAATACATGAAAAAATACAACCGCTCTCCAAGCTGCCTGGGAGCTCTCAACATTGGACCAGGCCAGTAGGCCACTCATTCTGCTGACCTAACATACTCTCCTCTCCTCTTTCTGCACGTCATAAGTGTTGCTATGTTTTCTATGTATTTTTACATTTAATATATGTCACGTTCAGTAAAAAAATGTATTTGGCTCGATTAAATCATCATCAAAAAGTGGCATTGGTATTATTGGCATAAGCAGTGCCATCTTGTTTTCCGGGTCCAAGCATGGTAGAACAGTGGCAGAAATTGTTATAGTTTATCCAGTGTATGTAATCCTTTGATCTATTGGCATTGAGTCTTTATCAAGTACCTTTGGCTGTTGAATTTGATGTATCTATTTTACTGTCAATATTTAGTTGATACTTAGTAATAATAATCTGATTATGGGGGGAATATTTTTAAAATACAGAAATTATATTATGATCTTTTTGGTGTTGAAAAGGTGTATCAAGAGGTGAAAAGCAGCCAATAAACTGGATCAAAAAGATATGAATTGACCCTATCATTGTCTAGGATCGGTAATGCAGACATTTCATACGCTAGTAATTTTCCTTTTAAATGCCAGTATTTCCTGCTTAGGAACATGTTTAACAAATGCATATTAGGGCTGTTTTGCTGCTAAGTATAATCTCTAGTTTCAGTGAAGCCCTGAACCATGAGTTTTTTCTAATGCAGTGTTTCTCAACTCCACTCCTTAAATTAATTATATCTTAACTAGAGCGCAGGTGAAATAATAATCTGAAGGGTGACAGCAGGTTAGTACCCATGGCTACTGACAAGCTGATTATTTCACCTGTGCTCTAGTTAAAGTGAAAGTCAATCCTACCTGACTCGGTTATTCTCTCCCCTCTCTATACGTGTTGCAGTCATACACAGCCCCCCTGGCTCCCGAAATCAATTTTTAGATCACTTTGCTGCCTGGCTTCCTTATTTCCTTTCCTCAGACACCTCTGCCCTCCTTCTAGGCGACTTCAACATCCCTCCTGACAATCCCACTGCCTCCTCTGCAAAACAACTTCTTCAACTCACTTCCTCTTTCGGCCTGTCACAATGGACTGACTCTCCCACTCACAAAGATGGTCATTCCCTTGATCTGATTTTCACTTATCGATGAAATTCAACAAACTCCCCTTTTCCTCTCTCTGACCATCATCTCCTAACTTGCAACATAACTTCCCTACCTACAACTCCCCCTCCCACCAAACTTCACAGAAGTACTAAGTCATTAGATCTGCAACAGCTCGCTAGCTCTCTCAAACCTCTCCTCTCATCCATCACCTCCTTTTCCTGTCCTGACCAATCTATCTGCCAGTATAACTCCACCCTTACATCGGTCATTGACAATTTGGCCCCTCCAACCATAGCTCAGAAACCACACTCTCATCCTCAGCTCTGGCATACTCCTCTGACACGGTACCTATGCAGATGTTCCCGTACTGCTGAGCGACACTGGAGGAAATCTAGGAGTTCAGCTGACTTTCTTCACTACAAGTTCATCCTGAACTCCTACTATTCTGCCCTTAATCTCTATAAGCAACAATACTTTTCTAATCTCATCTCTACCCTTTCCTCTAACCCAAAACGACTGTTCTCCACGTTCAATACTCTTCTCCGCCCACCCCCACCTCCTAATACAACCTCTCTCTCAGCTCAAGATTTTGCCAGCCACTTCAATAACAAAATTGACTCAATCAGAAGTGAAATCAGCTCTCAACATACTACCAATCTCCCACCCCCTCAAAAGCTCACAATCATCCAAAACCCAAATATCCAAAAATGCAGCTCTTTTGCCCCTGTTAACGAGGATGAAGTTATTGCCCTTACACTATCCTCAAACCTCACTACCTGTCCCCTCAACCCCATCCCCTCATAGCTGCTCCCCTCCCTCTCTTCTACCCTCACCCCCATATTCTCACACATTTTCAACCTCTCCCTCAGCACTGGTATATTTCTCTCATCTCTAAAACATGCACTGGTCACACCTATCCTCAAAAAACCTTCCCTCGATCCAACCTCCCCATCCAACTACCGCCCTATTTCCCTACTCCCTCTTGCCTCAAAGCTCCTCAAAAAGCTATTATACGCACGTCTATCCCATTTCCTTACACTAAACTCTCTCCTTGACCCACTGCTATCTGGATTTCGTCCCCATCACTCTACAGAGACAGCAATTGTCAAGGTTACCAATGACATACTTACAGCAAAATCCAAAGGCCACTCTCTGCTTATCCTCCTTGACCTGTCTGCAGCCTTTGACACTGTTGAGCACCTTCTTCTGCTCCAAACCCTCCAATCCATTGGCATCTGTGACACAGCTCTCTCGTGGTTCTATTCCTATCTGACTAACCGTACATTTAGTGTAGCCTTCTCCGGAGCATCCTCTGCCCTGTTACCACTTTCTGTTGGGGTACCTCAAGGCTCTGTCCTCGGTCCCCTTCTGTTTCAATCTACACGTCATCATTAGGTTCCTTAATAAAGTCCCATGGGATTCAATATCATTTGTATGCCGATGACAACCAAATCTACCTCTCTGCACCAGACCTACCTCCTTCCTTACTAACCCGTGTCACTAACTGTCTTTCTCATATCTCATCTTGGATGTCCTCTCACTACCTTAAGCTAAATCTCTCCAAAACTGAACTGCTTATTTTCCCCCTTCTTCCAATGTCTCCACCCCCAAAATTTCTATAACTGTTGATAATTCCATCATTACTCCTACCCTGCAAGCCCGATGTCTTGGGGTCACACTTGACTCAGATCTTTCCTTCACTCCTCACATTCAGTCCTTGGCTAAAGCCTGCCGCTTCCACCTTAAAAACATCTCTAAAATTAGACATTTCCTTACACAAGATACAACTAAGATTTTAATCTATCTCATCCTTTCCCGCCTCGACTACTGCAACCCCGTCCTCTCTGGTCTACCTAGCTGCTGCATAGCTCCTTACAATCGATTATGAATGCCTCTGCCAGGCTCATCTTCCTTACTCGTCGCTCTTCATCTGCTACACCTCTCTGCCAATACCTTCACTGGCTTCCTCTTACCTCTAGGATTAAACACTAAATTCTCAAACAAACTGCACTCACATTCATACAAACTGCACTGCTCCCCCCTACATTTCAGATCTTGTCTCCAGATTATCTCCCTCCCGTCCCCTTCGATCAGCTCAGGATCTCCTCCTCTCGTGTTACTTCCTCACATTCCCATTTACAGGACTTCTCCAGACTGGCCCCCATCTTGTGGAACTCCCTGCCTTGCTCCACAAGACTCTGCCCTAGTTTTAACAGCTTCAAGCGCTCCCTAAAAACTCTACTATAAAGGGATGCTTACGACCAACACTTACCTTTCCTTACTCCATTGCTTTCCCTTGGAACCCCTTAGAATGTAAGTCTATGAGCCCAGTTGTTTGCAGATCACCTTGATAAGAGCTGACTACAACAGTGAAACTCTCGGCAGGGCCCTCTACCCACTTGATTCCTTCAAAAGCTATCCTGTATACCGACTATGTTTACAGCACTGCGGAATCTGTTGGCGCTCTACAAATACCTGATAATAATAATAATAATCCTAGCGTTTTACAAACGCTAGGATTGACTATTGAAACAAATAAAGGGGACTTTCATTCATGAAGTATAAGATACTTCATGTAGAAAGCTCCTTTATTTGTTTCAATTGATCACCGTTATTAGCTGCTACAGCAGCCCACTGCTAAAAAATGTTTTTGCTAAGAGGTGAAAATGTCACCTGGGCTGTCGTAGCAGCTAAGAACGGCGATCAGTTGAAACAAATAAAGGAGCTTTCTACATGAAGTATCTTATACTGACTATTATTACTTTCACTTTAAGATATAATGAATATCTGGCCTGATAATGACCCTTAAGGCCTGGAGTTGAGAAACACTGATCTAATGTGTATTGTTTAAAAGGGGAGTTATTGCCATCCTATGTAAAGTTTTCCCTTCTGTTCCAAAAATGTTCCATCAATCCTTTACTTATAGCAATCCATGATGCAAAAAGTGAGGAATCTCTTAAAGTAGCGGTGGATTCAAAACTTCAAATTATACAATCAATCCTTTAATTAAATGATTCTCACAAGAACAATGCAATGGCAGAAAAAAAAATCTTTTTAATTATACTCCCTTTCGACAGCCACTACATTTTAATTAAATGTGTCAAAATTGGCTTTCCATAATAGAATTTGTAAAGGATTCATTTTTAGCTTTCATTGATTTATTAGCAAATAAAATGTTGATATTGTCTAATATATAACCAGGACTATGATTCATTTCTTTGTTCGCAAACAAATTAAACTTATTTAATTTATACTTGAATTGTTGTCTTGCATATTGTATAAAAATATACTTTCTACAATGTTACAGATTAAATTCGGAATAATGCATGCACATCATTTTATCCATAAAAAGATATAGTTATATGTTCTTGCTAGTAAAATGTAATTTATTTTCAGAATAAACTATCCTATATCTCTTGCTGATGCCGTATATTGTGTGCTCGGCCATATATTACCAATATGTATCATGAATGGCGGTTTAAATATGATCACGCATCACCAATTCGGTTTCAGACGGTTGGTTTGTCCTTTACCAATGAGAGTTAAGTTATTTCATCCTGATCTTTTCTGATGCAGTATACAATCTATCATGCAGCATTGTAAATCTCTGATAGGAAAAATATAATATATTATGTACTTTGCATTCAACCACCCATATATCTTATCTTGCAGTTACATTTTCCATTAGTATTCAGAAACTACAAAAGCAGTAAGATAAACTTGCTCATTGTATTCAGTGCTGCTGCAAACAAAATATATCTATTTTTTTTTATAAATGTACGAGGAATAGATATATGTATAAATAAATAAATCTACAATTATCTACATTTTATATCATGATTTGTTTTCATGAAGCCTTATTAAAGGGATAGTGAACTCAATATTTAATCTTACAATAAAATCATTAATAAAGGGAAATAATGCAACTTGCAATATTTAGCAATTACTTTCATGTATTTTATTGCAAAAAGGGGCAACATATGTAATGTGTTTACTTAATTTCCTTCAGAAAGACTGGACTGGTTCCATCATATTTAAAAGGATAATGCTCTCAGGTAAGCAGTTTGTAAGAGTTTATTGTATTCAAAGCTGGTGCAGGCAAACCATTCCAAATGGGATATCCCCCACTGGGAGGTTGATTTCTGCTCCTGCCTTTTATTTACATAGTATTTTTATAGCCTAACACTATTGAAAATTTCCAGTATGATTAGTGGTTTCAACAGACAAAAGCAGCTACTTAATTTAATAAAATAAGCTTAAATGAGCTATTTATAAAGATTTGACAGACCCCAGCAGGTAAAATGGATCATTGGGAACATATTAGAGGTGAGAAAAAAACTTTGTGGTACAATCTCCCTTTAAGTATGGTAAAATGTACCTGAGACAAATATTCTACACAGTGTTCTTGAATTGCAACACATTGTAAACTGTGCAAAACAACCGTGTTAAAGGGACAGTAAAGTCAAAATTAAACGTTCATGATTATATACAACATGCAATTTTCCATTTTACTTATTTTATCAAATTTGCTTTGTTCTCTTGGTATCTTTTATTGAATAATAGAACTAGGTAGGCTCATAAGAGCTCAGGAGTGTGCTTTAGTACTCTATGTCAGGCTTCTTTAAACCACGAGTTGTAACCCATTGCTGGGTTACAAAACATGTTTACTGGGCCGCGATTGTGTGTGTGTTGTATGAGAGTATGTGTGGTATGTTGTATGAGAGTGTTTGTGGTGTGTATTGTATGAGATTGTGTGTGGTATGTTGTATGAAAGTGTTTGTGGTGTGTGTTGTATGAGAGTGTGTGTGGTGTGTTGTATGGGAGTGTGTGTGTTGTGTTGTATGGGAGTGTTTGTGGTGTGTTGTATGAGAGTGTGTGTGGTGTTTGTATGAGAATGTGTGTGGTGTTTGTATGAGAATGTGTGTGGTATGTTGTATGAGAGTGTTTGTGGTGTGTGTTGTATGAGAGTGTGTGTGGTATATTGTATGAGAGTGTTTGTGGTGTGTGTTGTATGAGAGCATAGTGTGTTTTATATGAGAGTGTGTGCGGTATGTTTTCAAGTTTGACTACAATCAGGAATAAAGTATGCACACATTTTATTTACTTTGCCAAAATTGCAGCTATTTTGTATTTTACTTCAATATTTTCAGACCAAGCATAAAAATAGGGTGGCAAAAGGAATGGGGCATCATTGCACTGGGTCTTGGGAAAAAAGTTTGAAGAACCCTGCTCTATGGCAGCAGTGTTTTTGCAACATTATTTGTAACTTTATTATGCAATGTTGCAAAACACTGCTGCTATAGAGTAGTAAAGACTTGTGCACACTCCTGAGCCTACCTAGTTTTATTGTTCAATAAAAGATACCAAGAGAACAAAGCCCCTTTAAGTTATTTTACAAAAAATTTTAATACATTGCTTAGCTTCTGAAACATGCTATGAGTTCAAAGACCCTTTTTAAGATTATGTGGTTCATAATTGTGGTCATAATTTGAATATATATATATATATATATATATATAAATATATCTATATATATATATATATATCTATATATATATATATATATATATATATATATATATATATATAAAAGAATTAAAGTTTAAGGGAAAAATTCTATTAATGCCCCACTAATAATGAATTACTGTAAGAATATATGGTACATAAAGTTGTACCCTATTATGTGGGGGGTGCTCCTGTCCATACCGTAAATATGTAAAAGGGAAAAGAAAGAAAGTGGACATGCAGAGGAGCACTCTGAGAAAGGAGGAAAATTAATTATTATACATTTAATAAATGAGAACAGAAATAGGGAAACCCTAACAGGAAAATAAATAAAACATAACTTTTAATAATCGGGTATAACAGTGTGTGTGAAGTGCATTGATACTTAGATTAAAATCTGAGTGGAGATGAGTTATAATATAAAATTATATGAAAGGTACAATGATAATAGAATAGTTGGAAAAATAATAGACCAACTATAGCTTGCCAAATAAGAACCAAACAAAAACTGCAACCAATTCAATACTCCAATTTGACAGCTGCCATACCTGGCAAACCAAACAGACAATTCCAACAGAGGAATTTCTATGGATTAGACGAAACTGCTCGGATGATACTGTATTTTTCAAAAGAGCAAGAGAACTTAAAATACGCTTACGAGATAGGGAGTACACACGTCAAATAATTCACAAAGCCTTTCAGAGGGCTAAACGGACTCCCAGAGATCAACTCTTGGTGCCAAAAATTAAAAAGACAAATGTGGATGAAAAAAAAATCAGATTTGTCAGTACCTTTAATTCCGAATACAAATCTATCAGCGAAATACTTAATCGACATACAGATATTCTTAAATCTGATAAAGATTTGTGTGAGATAGAATTTTCACTAGTTGGAGGAGAGCTCCCACAATTGGTAATAAATTGGTACAGAGTCATTTTGTGAGAAAAAGAACAAATGCTAATATCTGTGGAACATATCCCTGTGGAACATATAGTTTCTGCAAGTATATTATCAACGAGAGAGAATTCAAGACATTCTCAGGTACTACTAAGAGAATGTACGGATATGCAAATTTCAGAACCAGGAATGTCATATACTGCCTACTATGCACATGTGGCAAAAACTATATAGGGATCACGACACGGGAACTACGCACGAGATTGGGGGAACAGATCAACAGCATAAAAAATTGCCAAGATGATCAGAAGAACAAAAATCTAACCCCAGTAGCTAAACATTATCTCAAATAACATGGCACTAAACCAACGCTGAATGTATAAGTTTTACAGTTTATTAAACCTGGTATAAGAGGTGGTAATGTGGAATCCATGCTGCTACAGGCTGAATGCAGATGGATTTTTTGGCTAAACACACTAGCACCCACAGGTATAAACGAACAGGATGGATATGGGTCTTTTTTGTGAATACTTAGATACTACACCATGATCAAGTATATACCTTTTACCACACCCATCTTATACAAATATATAGTAATAATCGATACAGCCAATAGTATAGATCCATCTTATAAATTTATGATATGAAAAAAAACAGGGATGTTCTTATATTGGTTCTCCATTCAAAAACTATATTAACATCACTGATAAAGTACATACTTATGCAGTCATTGATATATGATCTATTAGCAGCTGTACAGCTGTTCCTACTATGATTATGGGTATAATTATATAGCACTGGCATAGATCCGCCTTATATGTTTTTTGATTTGGATAGAGTATATATACTATTATACTCCTTGACATAATTTCTCTATATATTCTATATCACTTTCCTGTTACTACAATTATCTGGATAAAGATACATCGTACTATACCATAGTTGCATACTGCAAATATAGAATCATTGATTAAAGCAAACCAAATAAACCTATCTTTATGGGCTATAATAAGAACGCGCTTATAGATGTGTGCCATACTGTTTCTTCATACTAAATTTAGGATTATGATAAGCAGGTCCTTGGTATATCCATATAGGGACCAATATGTTTATATGTGAATTAAATCACCCATATTCACTACGGGTTACATATTATATTTTACAATTGAAAATGGACATTCTAATTTAAGAGTACAAAGTGCTGATACAGCATTTGATAATACTTTCTGTGCTAAAATATATATCGATATGGCAATCATGATCATATGCTTGATATAACATTCCTCATTGTGTTCTATGGAAATAATATACATTCCTCGCAATAGGATAATAGAGTTTAATATTAATACTCTAATTATTGGACACGGAGTCTAGATGTATTTGACTGACAATAGTCTAATCCAACCGCAAAGCCAATTATCCTGATAGGCTGACCCCTGATTGGAGCTGAGTCACATTTAAGGAAGAGGGCATACCCAACTCAGGTTAGCCTTTGACAAAGCCGTTTAGCGGCAAAATGCGCATCAGGTGTTATTCCTGAGTTGGCAACATGTTAATTGTTGTTTATTCATAATAGAATACTTTATTATTTGACTCTGAACTTATATTTATTAATTGTATTGCTGCATAATATTATCCCACTGAGCTTGCACCGGTATTAAGTGTTGAACCATGTCTTTAGTTGATATATAGATATATAGATTTTTTTTCTGGTGCCTAGTTCCCTGTGGGTTTTATACTCTGCAGCCGTTTTTTAGCACCGCTTATGTCTGCTACTTCTGAACCTACACCCTTATTTAATCATTAATTGTGGAGAGGTACGCCTCTATTTCTAGCTAAACGTTGGTTTGTTTGGTTCTCATTTGGCAAGCTATAGTTGGTCTATTATTTTTCAAACTATTCTATTATCATTGTACCTTTAATATAATTTTGTTGCTCTACGTGGTTGCTAACTCATATCCATTCAGATTTTAATCTAAGTATTAATGTACTTCACACACACTGTTATGCCTGATTATTAAAAGTTATGCTTTATTGGGGGGTGGAGCCAACATTGGAAGTAACCAGACGTGTTCTCAAGGAGCTCTCTGCTATTAACACTAATATTGGGACTAATTATATATTTTGAGACCCAACATACATCTGAAACTTCCCAAATACTATATGAGAACAATTAAGAAGCAGAAGAATCCACCTGGCTCCAGAGATAGGAGTCTGGACACATTAATAAAGTATCGCAATTAAGGCCGCAACCTCACGGATTAAACTTCCTTCTCATCAGCGTGGCACATCAACGAAGGCCTCAACTGCTATAGGATACACCTCTCCTCTGATGAACTAAGCTACGAGACGGCATACTAGACCCGGTGCATTCAGTCCTGAAATGGCTGTGACCCAGAACGAAGCATCTCAAGCCCTTCTTGCTTGTTTAGAGAAGTTTGAGCTTAAGATGGACATCGCATTTGCCCATTTATTGCATACAGTGAGAGATGCTATGGCGCAGCATTATTCTGTGGAGCCGATTGAGGAAACCACCACTACACCTTCAGCTAGCAGCCTGTACCCACCCGCATCCTGTACTCAGGCTGTCTTAGTAGCTACACTGGCTTCTGACTCACCATGTGCAGGAGAAGAAGTCTTCTATCCACGTAAGGACACCTGCCAGGAAGATGCAGCCGAGACCTCGATGTCAGAGTTGGTGGAGGATCAGAGGAAGGCCGATCACGACGATTATTTATCCCACGCAGCTGTGCAGAGTAGCGACATATGTTCCCTACACAGCGTGGTGAAAATTAGTCCTCATGATGACGATCCACCATTCACAGCAGGCAAAGATCATGAGAGACCATGCAGCATTTCGCAGCAATATCCCATATGTTCAGACCTAAGTGGGGAGATCTGCACCCTCGGGAGAATGGACTTTCTGGGCACATCTGAAGGCAAGTTACCCCGGAGGAAAAGCAAGTTTGAGGTGATTGCTCCCTATCAAGGGAGATACATAGCCGTTGGAATTGGGTGACTGTCGCATCTATAAACCCCCTAAGTCATAAACTTTCATCATTAAAGTTTTAAACACTTTACAACACCCCATCCCTTAAAAGCAGTTCTAAGACTGTGACTTTACTTTTGTTTGCAGACGCAGATAGTTCCTATAATAACTCTAGCTGCTTTGATTTAAAAAAAGAAAAAGGAACAAAAACAAAAACAACCCCCCCCCCCCCAGTTTTATACAGTTGGATGACTTTATTATATCACTTACAAGTTCTTAATTAATGGCTTATTCTGTCACGCAAATGTTTGTTATACCTTACATCCACACAATAATATGTGCAACTATATGGTTTTATTATATATCTGCTGAGTACCAACATATAAGAAGGTATCTAGAGGTAGATGTTTCATATTAGTTTCTAACATACATCTCATATCATAATGGAGGAGCAGGCCAGGGCATATTCTTTACAGTTAATAATTGTGCTTGTTATTAGTGCCTCCATTAAGCTAGCCTTATCCTCCCTAGGACCTCTAGACAACTCTTTATTAGACTGTTTGCTTCATTTTAACTTTTATGTTCATATGTCATATATACCCTAAACAGTTTTTGTTTTTCAATATTATACTGCTATTTTCAGAAATATGTGCAGCAGACCTTTTGGTACAAATAGGGACTACTTGTCGTTATATAATGGTCAATTCAATTTACGGTAAGAGCAGTATTGATTGCAACTCCTCATGTCTATACAATATACCATGTGTGTATTCCTCTTTATATTCTTGTTCCTAGGAAATGATATTACCTATGTTGCATTTAATATTAATACAAATGAGTTGTTTCTGTTGGGCCCCTCTCCTCCCTTTCCCGCCGGTACTTGTTGCCTGCGGGTCATATCCATACTCCTTTTTCCCACGTCGCCCATAGTTGGCATTTCCCTAGGAGAGGGACTCACCCAGAAGGCCCCTATAATATAATACATGCTAATGTCCCTTCCTCTATATAATGCTGCTGAGTGTTACTCTCACACATTCTATAGACAGCGAATCCATTCGTATTACATGTTGGATTAAGACTCAGTTGCCTTCTATTTAACTATGACTCCTTTTTATATAACAGTCTTATGCTTCCCACAAATCCCCATTTTGGTCATGGCTTTTTGTATACTGATAAGTTTACATAGTCCCATAAATAAACTCATCCTGTTACCCCATCACAGTAGGCTCCGGCCTCCCTGCTTTTTCCTTCCCCTCCCCTCCCCCTCCATAATTCAAGTGGCTCTGGCCCACTGCAACCCCTCTTCTTTCAGGTTCTCTCTGACCTCCTTGTGGTCTTCCTCTATACTAACTCCCCACATCAAGACAGGAATTCCTACTTTACTCATCCTATAGAGGTGGAGATTAGATTCCAATTACTAAAATATAAAATGAAGTCTCATCATTGTCTGCCCAAATTTATATCTGACACCTCTTTAGACATAGCATGGGTTTCTATTGGTTCAGGCCAACCTTTTAATATTGCTATTGTTATGATTATATCTGTGAGTCCTAAAACTCTTGACTCAATTTGCTGCCTGGAACAGTTATTCCCTCACTAGCTACATGGATAACCCATATATCATTTCACTGTGTGTTATACTTAGATGTCAATCTAATGCATGGGCAAATGTTGTATTATGTATTTCATTGTTGGCTGAAACTTCAATAAAAAATATATTTAAAAAAAAAGTTATGCTTTATTCATTTTCCTGTTAGGGTTTCCCTCTTTCTGTTTTCATATATATATATATATATATATATATATATATATATATATATATATATATATATATATATATATATATATATACAAGAAAAAGAAAAGTAAATGTGTAATATACACACTGACAATGTAAAATGTGCACAACAGATAAACCTTAGACTATTCAGGGTATTTACTGTCCTTTTATCCTCTTGCAATATTGTCGAGACTTGACGACTTAAGAGTGGAATTTGTGCGGAAAGTGACTATTCCAAACGAACATACATACCTACCAGCTACTACATATTGGATTGAAACACTCCTTTGTTTGCCATGGATTACTACACCCGTTAGGTGGACATATTTACCACTTACCTCACCTTCAGGGGGGTTTCTTTGGAAGTGTTTTATATATGTTGTTTTAATAAACAGACTATGCTATGAGAAGCTTCTTTGTGCGCTTATTTTTCAGATTGGATATATATATATATATATATATATATATATATATATATATATATATATATATATACCCTCTCAATGCTCTTTTCAAATCTTTTTCTTGCCCTAAAGTAATTGAAAGACAGTTTTAATACTTGTGGCATTTCCCAAGAGAGAAATATTAAATATGGTTTTAATTCCTCCCAGTCCATTTCCCTGGAATCAATATATTTTTCTCTGTTCTCGTACATATTTTATGTAGATCAACAGCTTAGGTTGATATAGACAGCATTTTATATGATTTCGAAAGATTTTGTAATTTGTTTAATTGTAGACCTTGATGATTACACAAACTTTCTTTTGGAAAATGCAGGATTGTCATCTAGACTATTTTATTGTATTGTACAGTCTCTGGGTAGTAATCATTGTAGCCTGCCATCCTGAGTATCCCTATTAGTAATCTGTCATATTTAGGATATCAAATGAGTCTATAAATACCTATAACTGTTGTGTAAATGAGCTCACGCACCCTAGCTGAGTCTTGGTTATGTCATTTCTCAAGTCTATGCTTTAACAATAATAGCCATGTCTTGGGCTAATTAGACAAAACCAAGTGAAAAAGGGGTAAAAAAGAAAGTATACCTTTGTTTACATAAACACATATGAACTTGTATATTTTTTTTTCAATCTTCACATTGAAACATAAACTATAACTTTTATTGAGACATCAAGTTGCTTCCTGAAAACTCTTGACATAAAAGAGTTAAAACAAATTACAGAATAAATTTTTGTAGATGGGTTATAGTACTTAAAGGGACTGTGTTCACTGTAAAATTGTTTTTTTTCTCTGAATGTATTCGCCATGACTTATTATATCAGCTTCAGCATATAAAATGTAAAATATTTTTTTTTTATTTATGCTTATTTTTGCAAAAGAAATAGCTGGACTTGCTATTTGAAACCACAGGCCATCAGAATATGCTTGGCTTGCAGACAGATCAGATCTTTTTATCTTATCACTCAAATGCTTCCCTTTACTTTTTCTCTGTCTGTACAATACCTACTGCACAAAGAACAATTGAAAATGAAAATTTTAGAACTTTATCTCTTCCACCTCCCACTGTGAGTGTAATTTCTTCTGCTGTTTGCATAGTCCCTCAATAGCCTATACCTAGGTATAGAAACTTTTAGTATAGGAAGGGATAGATTACAAGTGGAGCTCAAATGTTTGCCCCCAAGCAATAGGGGGTATATCGCTAGGGTTTGCGCTCATAAGGCTTACTAACTAAAAAGTTCCACAAAACACATAAAAAATACTTTACAAAGTATAGTTGTACTCATAATAACAATATCTAATAAAAATAATTAAAAATAAATGTTGCACACAAAAGTTATAAGGGCTCAAGGATATGAGATCTCAGGTGTAAGAAAAAAAAGGCAGACAAAGAGCTTTAACATAGAGATGCATACATATACATCTCTAAAGATGTATATGTATGTGTGTGTGTATATATATATATATATATATATATATATATATATATATATATATTTACATATGTATTTATACATATATATATACATATAAACACATAAATACATATGAACATATATATAGAAGTGCATTGGAGCCCTTTGCAGATAAAAAAATGAAAACATGTAATAGCATATTTATACAATATTCATTTTTAATACATATTTTAACTATATTTAGTGTAAACATTTCACATTCCAATGTTCTGCACATAGCAGAATATGTTCTATGTATTTATAAATATATATATATATATATATATATATATATATATATACCTATAAATATAATCATGTGTGTGTGTATGTAAGCTTGTCATCTTGGAAATGTATAGTGAGTCCAATAAAAAAGTATCTCATTGCTCAATGCAATACTCTTGTTATTTTGATATCTAAATCTCTGGACTAACACCGTGTCTCCTTGAGAATATTCAAACAGTTTTGCACATATAGGGGCACTCACAGGTCTTGTATAATCCACAAGTGTATTCTTTATTTAGACAAAATTCATCACATTACAGTAAAGTCGACATTTTAGGCTATTCCATTTAGCCTTTATCAATACCATCTTATTTAGAAACCATATTTTCAGCGTTCTGAAATATCATTTTGAACTTGGGTGTGCATATATATAGGTATAGATATATATTGCACCAAAATACCATCAGATAGATAAAGAAATATTTATTTTTTAATAAATAGAATATGTTCTGCTATGGTAAAAACATTGGAATATGAAATATTTATATTTTCATGTTGGCTTAGCGCAAATGAGAATATGCAATCATGTTTGCGCGAGAGTGGGGTGTTATTTTTCTAATTTTTTTGGATTACCGTGAGAACAAAACCAGTTTACTTTCAACTCTTAATACGAGCGCAATCAAACGAGTGTAAGAATCTTACTTCTAGCGGAGTTAATGGTCGAGTGGGAGCTCCATTTGTAATCTAGCCCTTAATCAGCTATTTAAAATGCCAATATAATGGCTAAACAATTTAATACACTCCAGCAGATAAAATGGAGAGAACGTTTTGGGGTAAATTGTCCCTTTAATTTAACTTTTTTCTCCAGAATGTCGATATTTTATGATTAGTCAAAAACATAAAATATTATTTGCCACATTCATATTAAACTATAAGTCTATATATAAGTATAAGTCAACTATACCGAATCGCTATATATGTCATGAAAATACTTAAAATAAATAAGTTAACTTTCATTCATCATTTTTTTATAAACTTGTTTCAAATCCTACTTTGGTACCTTTCAATCTGTTAAACTTGTTCGCTCTTCCTCCACCCGCATTAAAAAAGTTTTTTGCGGTGACGAATACCGCTAGATCCAATTCATTGGTTCCACAGTGGCGCCTCAACCCGTTCTATCTATGCCCCCAGGTTGAAGTGCGCATGCGGCTATCACAGAATTTCCTCCGTATGTGTAGATGTGCGTTCGTGATAGCCGCAAGCGCATTTCAATGAAAAGGGAATTCCTTTGACTGACAAAACAGCATTCAGAAAAAAAGCGATCGAACAAAGTTACAAGTGGAGAGGGTATTATTGCGCATGTGCAAAAAATTGTCTGCACATGAGCGAGCAAGGCTCGATATGTATACAGCGGGTGGGACCGCTCTTACGTATTAGACTACAAAAGCAGGAAGCTAGCAGGGGGCAGAGGAACATAGCAAAAGGTACGAAAAATAAAAGATAAATCTTTTTAAATTATACACGAATATAAAGAAAAAAACTATATCGTTTTAGATTAGGTGAATGCATAGCATAATTCACGTTTCTTAAAATTGAATTTCACTTTAAGACGTGTCTCCACACAATGTGCTTATTGATACACGAAACTTAAAGCAAATGTAACTTGCACCTGTTAGTGTCGCATTAGCACATTTGGTGCAAACAACAACATGCATTATAAAATAAATGGCACCAAATATTTTGACCACTTATAAAACACAGTGACTTTCTTTTGAGGTATTTACTCATAGCACTTCTGGGCTCACACTTGCAGATAAGCCCCATAAGTGCATTCAGTTCTAAATTTAACACATAATTGCCATATGTAAATGATACAATCTAATGATGAAGGAAAATAGTAAAATTTACATGTAAGTCTACTAGACATAAATAAGAGAGCAGTATTTTCCAATACACTTTTTTAAGTTTAAGGGTCCATAAAAGAAAGTAATAAATGCAATTTCTTCCAATTATCATAAAACTTATAATTACAAGAATTTTCTTTAGTTTTACAAAAATGTATCATACCAACAGAATGAGAACACTTTCTGAATACATTAAAACTTTTTCTTGCTGGAATTGTTTTTCACAACTTCCTTGTCACTGGAAACTAAATTGGTCACTGTCACTTTGTTAGTAAACATTTGAAATAATTGCTTTTGCCTGTTGATTTTACTTTTGTAAAATATATATCCATACTTATATATATGAATATACATATGCATCAATAAATATATATATATATATATATATATATATATATATATATATATATAGCAAGTAGAACAAACAAGATCCTACACTCACTCTCATATAACACAGCTGCCGGGGTGGGGTGCACCTCAACTTCCTCTCGTATGTAGTAAATTCAATCCAGAAGGCACTCTCCCCTTAAAAATACTTTTTATTACGTGGTAAACATTTTCGGGGTCGCCCCCGTCCTCAGACCAATAAAATACAAACAAAAAACTCACCAATATATACTCATAGACCTGTACCATGTGATTACATTGCTGTGCTCCTGAGCATCCAATCAGCGCAACCAATTAGAATATGTTTACTCACTAGGCTTTGCAACCAGTTTGATCTTAATATCGCATTGAAATAATACTGTTTTTGTATCAGCAGGATTAACAGCCAGGTAGATCTTTTATTGTTTTTAAAGTTAGTATCTATTTTGTATACTACAGTGCAGATGATCCATTAGAACTGAATAGGAGAGAGTAGGTGCTCTGTTGCTAAGCTAACGTGTGTACATAGTAATGCATTATAAAGTTGTGTTTCACTTTTTTGCCTTTTTAGCATTTTTGTCCTTGCTAAGGCTCCTTATCATCGTCAGCGCATGTGCAGTTGTGCTGATTGGATGCTCAGGATCCCGGCAGTATAATCACACGGTGGAGGTCTATGGGTATATATTGGTGAGTTTTTGTTTGTATTTTATTGGCCTGAGGATGGGGCCAACCCGAAAACATTTACCACGTAATAAAAGGGTAGATCACCTTCTGGATTGAATTCACTATATATATATATATATATATATATATATATATATATATATATATATATATATATATATATATAAAATAACTGTAAATAAACAGTTAAACAAATGTTAAAATATTTAAAAAATGTTTTTTTCATCTTTTAAGGTATTTGAAGGAAAAGGCTCCAAAGTGTGTGTATGTATGTATGTATATATATATATATGTGCGTGTGTGTATATATATGTGTATGTTTATGTATGTATATAAAAACCCTTATAACTTTTTTTATTAATATGTATATGAATATTTTTAACATATAGTGTATATATGAGTGAAATTGTTTATTTAAATGTATTAGGTTGTGTTTGGTGCAACTTTTTTTTTTTTACCTCCCTACCTTTTACGCGTGGTTTTCAGTCTAACCTGACGAGCGTAAAATTCAAATGCGCTCGTGCGTTCACATTTACTTTCAACTTGTAAATTTAGCGTGTTAGCAATATTGATATCGCAGTGCACACTACACTTAATGTGCCATTTTTAATATGTTGTTGCAATGTAGAATGCTAAAGACACATGTACACTCTTGAACTCTTGGAAGACTACCCGATTTTAGTCTTCAAGAAAAATAATAAGGGTCCTAATGATCTAAACTTTGCCAGATCAGACGTGGTGTTTCTCGTCAACCCTCGCAGTGGCTGCCCTGATGGAATTATTGTAACAAAGGGGCAGTCCCTGTGAGTGGCATGATATCTCCTATTGAAAGCAACGGAGCTCACGGGAAAGGCACACCGCTTCCATAGAGTGAAGTTAGCAATGAGCAGGGGGGCACTTTAAAAATTAAATCCTGCAGCCAATATATATCACATTACGCTGCTTTCTGTGTATAGCATCTTACAATCGCTTATATTTTCTTATGCATTTTTTTTTACTATTAGGGTTATAAGTATTTTGAGGAAGTATTTTAAGTGCTTTGAGAAAAGCTTGTACCTTTTATTTTGTGAGAAAAAAACAGTGAGATCTGTAGTGCAAAAATCTTTACATAATTACCCTGGGATTAGAGAGACAATTTCATTTTCAGTTCATTTTAAAAAAACATCAATTACGCTTTGTATTTTGTAATTATAAGTAGTGATTTTTGCACATCCACTGTACTTTTAACCACAATTTACACTGTGCATATTTAATATGATTTATTCCTGTGTAGTTTACATACAAATATTATGTTTGATAAAATACGATTTTTGGTAAACAATTTTGTTATGATTTTTTGATGCACCTTAACAATACAATTTTTTTCGTGCACATTTTTGTGTAAATGGTTCAACTATTCACTTTGTAATATTTTTAAAATACAAATTTTATTGTGCACTTTTGTAAAGTTTGCATCTCCTCGCCATACTAAAATGCAGCATACGTCCCTTAGCAAGATACCCTGTTTTCAGGGTAAAAAGTGGATTTATATAATTCCACCAGGGAAATAGGACTGGCGAGCATTCTTTAATTGGGCCCTACGAGCGCGTAGCAAATTTAATAACAAAAGTATTTTTTATTTAATTGCGCAAACTTTCTTAATCATAACCATTGAATTGTGAATTTACTGTCTCTTTAACAGTACAAAACATAAAAAAAACATCTTTATATGAGCACCTGTGATTAGTTACTGCTTTTATGTTTAGAAGCTTAATTTCCGACAGGGATTTCATTCCTATGATTTTATTTTTACTCATTGAACTAAAAACATTCTTTTTAAGCAATGGATTATGATATTTTTACTCCATATTGAATATGTCTTAGTTTATTTACTCCTATTAATGTTGATATATGTGCTTTCCAAATGAAGCACATTTGCAGGTTAACTATATTTGCCGACTGCTTCGTTCTGCATTAATAGTATGTAATTGGCATTGGGAATTGGAGCAGGGTAAACCCCAAAGTGACTCTATCACTGCTGACATTATGTTTTAAGTCTTAATTCTGGAATTCTCTGCAAAGTATAAATAGCAGATGACTATTCACTAACATTCAGGCATGTACAGTGTCATTAGTATTCGTACAGTAATACTAAAATAATTTAGGGCTGGCATAGGAAGTGTCATAAATCAGAATCATACTGGATATGTTGGCAAAAAGGTTTGAAATCAGAGTTGGTCACAGGCAATTTCTCTTCCCTAATCTTTTATCCCAGATTTCCTTACTTCAGCCTTGTAGAGATTTGCCTAGGCTATATCCTCATGTTCACAAATCTCCAGAGAACAGTCCCCTACAGTGCTTTTATTCCTGGGTTTGTAATTCTCCAAGATCACTTTTACTACAAGCGGCTGTTCTTTCTTTGGCTCTCCTGTCTCTGTTACATTTATAATGTAGTACTATTTGTTCATCCATAGCAGGATTACATCAGAGCCCTGATATTACAGCTGTTAAAATACTGGACATCATACAAAGCAGCAGATATGACTACAAATTGTTTCCTAATATATGGTGCGTGGCGTGAGTATACTTCCCACTGATTTAAGAAAAAAATATGGTAATCAAATTGCTTGCAACAGCAAGAATTTTATCTCAATTGAGAAAGAGATGGAACTATAAGTTAAAGGGACAGACTACAATAGAATTTTTATTGTTTAAAAAGTTACATAATCCCTTAATTACCCATTCCCCAGTTTGCATAACCAACACAGTTATATTAATATCATTTTTACCTCTGTGATTACCTTGTATTTAAGAACCTTCTTCCAGCCCCCTGATCACATGACTGTGACTGTTTATTATCTATTGACTTGCATTTAGTATTTTCTTGTGCTAAAACTCCCTGGGCGTTAACACAGTGTTATCAATAAGGCTCACGTGCACTTTCAGTCTTTTGTTGTGAAAAGCAATTTAAAAAGCATGTGATAAGAGGCAGCCCTCAATGGCTTAGAAATTAGCATATAAGCCTACCTAGGTTTAGTTTTAACTAAGAATACCAAGAGAACAAAGCAAATTTGATGATTAAAGTAAATTGGAAAGTTGATTAAAATTACAAGTCATATCTGAATAATGAAAGTTTAATTTTGACTAGACTGTCCCTTTAAATATGCTTAAAACTGAAATAGATATCACTGTGACATAGAAATAATTAATAACTGGAATATATTCAGTTTTCAGCAACAGGTGTAAAAGTTCACCTGTATCAATTTAAATACTTACCTTAAATCTGTGAGGAAGAGAAGTAGGTTAGCACAGCTCTCCAGTGCGCTTAGGTAAGTATGTCTAACTATTTAAAGGAAACAAAGTAATACTGATTAATTCGGCATTGTTTTCTTTAAATTTCGTGGTGCATTCATTTGTATATTTGTTTAATTAAAATGAGTTTAATTTTGATGTTTCGCTAAAGAATGTGCATTCCTTACGAAATTAATGCACAAGTCTATGAAATACTATTTTGTGTATGTGCACCTATATTTGTATGTGTGTGCGTATGTATGCACATACAGTATACAGTATATATATATATGTGTGTGTGTGTGTTTAAATGTGTATATTTATTTAAAACATTTTTTGTTTATCTTCTGTATTCTGTATTCATATTGCAAATTATCCTCTACACCAAGGCACAGTATCTTTGTAGACTAATGAGAAAAGGCTTCTGCTAGAGTTTCTCTCTCAAACAACACTTCACCTAAAAGACTCACATGTGCTCCAAGGTGCTGATTATCGCCTGTGGCACAATAGACCATAGACATATATAGGATGGTAGAGGAGCCTTTTACTACTAGACATAATTCTCAGTGGGAATGAGCTGAATTATTCTGTAAATTGCAATCTGTGACCTTAAGTGGAAAAACAACTGTCATAAGCTGCAGAAACGTCATCGCATCATTACTGAATCTAAGGAAGTCAGTGCAAAAGGTTCAGTGGTAGGCAAGTTAGGGCATGGTTAGTCACTTTGGTTCCGGCTTTCAAAGCATGCTCCAATTTATGTGTGGCTAACCTTGCTTATGATTACATTGAACAGGTCTAATCTTAAAGAAATAATTTGTAGATTTTATCAAATGTTGGGCTGACAATGTTCCCAGCTAGGGAACTTTTCCACCTGTGTTTGTGTTGATCAGACAGAGGAAGAGTTATAACCGCTGCTTCTTAATTAGTGGTTACCAGGCTCACACTGTTTTGGGGTTAAGATGTTAGTGGGCAGTTTGCTGTGGGGGTAGTGACAGTTTAGGGGTTAATAGAGTAGAGTGGTATTTATCGATGTGGGTTTGTGGCTGTGAAGTGGCGAGGAGAAATCACAGAGTGAGGGTTGTGGCAGTTTAGGGGTTAATAGAGTAGAGTGGTATTTAATGATGTGGGTTTGTGGCTGTAAAGTGGCAAGGAGAAATCACAGAGTGAGGGTTGTGGCAGTTTAGGGGTTAATAGAGTAGAGTGGTATTTTGCAATGTGGGGTTGTGGCTGTGAGGTAGCGAGGAGAAATCACAGAGTGCTTGCTTGTTTGGATGATTGACAGTCCCTTCTTTCACACGATTGGTTGCGCAAGAGAAGGTGGGGCTTTACACGCTCACTTGAGTGTGTAATGATACATATGAGCTGCGGATCCTGTTTGTCTGCTGCCTGTATGCAGCGAAAGCTAGCGGACAACTTCTCGATTTGAGAAGCTTGTCCGCTCATCTTTTTGTACTTACTATGAATTATAAATTAGCAGTAGATTTGTTCTACACAATTTGATAATGATAGAAAATTGGATAGTCTAACTGCATGCTCTTTCTGAATATTTTTTTTACTTTAGTGTCCCTTATATCCCAGGTAACATGATACATTTACATCAGGTTTCACTTTCAAATTCTTGGACAGTTCTATTTAGAGCTGTGCATTCAGGCTTCAGTCAATCCAAATTTTGCTGATTTGTTGAGTTTTTGATATACGAACAGCTGAATACATTATTGGATGAAAAACAAATAATTTTTTGACAAAATAGATTAGTTCATTTATTCATGCTGTTTGACAGGAACAGGGGAAGGGGTTAGATTGTTTGGTTAATAAGCTCCTTTGTTTGTAATGATGTACAGGGGGGGTCTTACCATTCATTCAGCCATCGTCACCTGTCCAACCATTATTATTCTCAATGGGAGTGAATTAATGTTCTCTATATGGCACACATGAACTAGCACTGTCTAGCTGTATTGCAAGATTAAAAATGCTAATAAAAAGCACTGAGATAAGAGGCGGCCTGCAGGGGCATAGGAACAGGCAAAATTAGAATGTTGGTTATGCAAATCTGGGGAATTAGTAGCAAAAGTGTTATCATTCTCTATCATTTTAAACAATAACAAAATCAAGTAGACTGTCCCTTTAAAGAAATAATTTGTAGGTTAGAATAAACCAGTAAAACTGATAAATCCTTGGATTATAATCTGTCTGTCTGTCTGTCTATCATTTCTGGTGAGTTAATACCATATTAAACTACTGGTAGAGTAAAAACTGAGATTTAAGAATTAATAGAATTATTAAATGGTTATTTTTCAGGAAATATCATGTATACTATTAGTTAGGAAAAATGTACTTTATAGTACATTCAAAGGAGACACAAACAGGGGCCGATTTTACTATGCTCCGAATGGGGCCAACCCGCCCTGTTCCCGTGCGAGCCTCAGACTCGCCGGAAACAGGAGTTAAGAAGCAGTGGTCTTAAGACCGCTACTCTAAAACTGGATACGCCGCTTCTCAGCGGCGTACAACAATCAACCCGATCGAATTTGATCGGGTTGATTGACACCCCCTGCTAGGGGGTCAGCATTGCACAAGCAGTTCACTAGAACTGCTTGTGCAATGCTGAATGCCAACAGCATATGCTGCCCGCATTCAGCAATCTATGTCTGACATGATACGCTACAGCGTATCATGTCGGTCAGACATTGTTAAATCGGACCAACAGTGTCAACCAAAGATCCCAGGATCATAACTGCTGTCTTACACACACAGTTCAGAATAAAAAAATACTTGGACCAAAATAGCATCCATATATACACAATGATGAATCAAACACCCCAGGACCATAATGAGGCAAATAAACACACAGTGATGTCTTGTTTAAAATGGAGGATTCAGTCAAGCATGCACTAAATTTGCATTTAATAGGCATGTGCAAATATTTGTAATTTGTTATTAACTGTGCAAACTGTTTATTGAAGAGATACCTAGGTAGGTATCTGAAGGACTACAAAGCAGGACATATTGCTGCCTTCTAGTGCTCTTGCAAATGGATAAGATTCTTGCAAAACTGCTGCTAAATAGTGTTCCTTACGTCCCTACTTTTCAACAAAAGATACCAAGAGGATTAAGAAAATATGATAATAGAAGTAAATGATAAAGTTTTTTTTAAAAAAAATTGCATTCTCTATCTGAATCATGAAAATTGATGAAATCATGAAAAACCCAACTTTTTTCTTTCATGATTTAGAAAGAGCTTGCAATTTGAAACAACTTTCTAATTTACTTCTATTATCTAATTTGCTTTATTCTCTTGATATACTTTGTTGAAAAGCATATCTAGATAGGCTCAGTAGCTGCTGATTGGTTGATGTACATAGATGCCTCATGTGATTGACTTACCCTTGTGCATTGCTATTTCTCCAACAAAGGATATCTAAAGAATGAAGCAAATTAGATAATAAAAGTAAATTGGAATGTTGTTTAAAATTATATTCTCTACTTGAATCATAAAAGAAAATGTTTGGGTTTAGTGTCAATTTAAGTATAAGCTATTGACAAGCTATGAAAGCACAGCCAGCAAAATAAATTACACTCCCAGTGGGGTGTAGAACAGATAACTAATAAAATATACATTTTCAGTTGCTCTCTCAAACAGGCCCATTTATCAAAGGGCTTGCGGACCTGATCCGACACTGCGGATCAGGTCCGCAAGACCTCGCTAAATGCGGAGAGCAATACGCTCTCCGCATTTAACATTGCACCAGCAGCTCACAAGAGCTGCTGGTGCAACGCCGCCCCCTGCTGACTCGCGATTGGCCGCCAGCAGGGAGCTGTCAATCAACCCGATCGTATTCGATCGGGTTGATGTCCGGCGATTCCTGTCCGCCTGTTCAGAGCAGGCGGACAGGGTTATGGAGCAGCGGTCTTTAGACCGCTGCTTCATAAGTTGTGTTTCTGGCGAGTCTGAAGACTCGCCAGAAACACGGCCCTTCAAGCTCCGTACGGAGCTTGATAAATGGGCCTGAAAGTATTGAGCTTTAGTTTATAGACAATTGCAAGTGTGTGTACATAAAGTGATACAATAATAAGATCTGATTTTACCTGCAAGCTTAATCCATTATTATGGGCTGTGGTTTCAAAGCACAAAACCAGCTATTTCATACACAAATAAACCTGAAAATGCAATTTCTCATACATTTTATACTCTGCAGCTGGTGCAAGTTATTGGAAATACATTAAGGGTAAAGTTCTGCTTGGGAACTGCAAGTATTGCAGCTCCAGAGCATGTAAGCCACCAGTTAGCCAACCATAAAGGCAACTGCATAACCTGCCAACCACTGGGCATGTTTTGCTCTGAAATAACAATGGTTGGGGCTTCTCAATGGGACTTTAACCTTGTGTTTAAATAGGCTAAATACATCTATTAAGGGTCAGCCATGTAAAAATGTCATCTTCTAGCTAATTAGTGTGTCATTTTTCATTGGAATATCACTTTAACTTCTTATGCACTATTTTAATTGAAACTATTTTGATTCTATCATTCTCAATACTGCACTGTGCTTTATTTATTGGTGCCATTTCAGTGCTATCAATTCCACAGTAAAGCCAATAAATGAAAACAACTCTGACTATTTTGTTGTGGATTTCTTGTTCATTAAAAAAAAAGGAATCTACAAAGCTCTAGCTTATTCTAGTGTTGTATTCTCAGATCAGTAACTCATTTTCAAAAAGTGTTTTTAAAAGAAAGACGATTGCAAAGGTACTTATCACAAACAGATCCATGCTCTTTTCACATTGTTATATCCTTACGATCGCCCTTAATTTGAGCTCAGACCTCTCATCTTTCACGTGTGTCATTTGGCTGCTAGTCTTTGAGATCTGTAGAGTTGAAGCCAGTGGTAGAAGCATGCCGGCAGTGTCATATAGCAGCCCCACATGTCTGAAACAATAAAAAGCTTCTGACAGTAAAAAACACACCCATTAAAGAGTGTCAGAATGAATTGGTATAAATTCTGCTAGTGATGTAGAACTGATGAAAGAAAAGGAAGCTATACTGAGTGCTTTATCCCCAAGCAGTAATTATCTATCCCTGTCCTTTTGTTCAAATAGCCCTGCGAATCTATAATGTGCCAACTGTATATGTCTAAAACCTTCAAGTTATAGAATATAGGCTTCATATTCCCTTTGCCTGCATTTCTACCATTTGTACCATAACCATTTTCCTCAAAGGACTTAAAGGGACATTAAACCCCAAAATTTTCTTTCATGATTCAGATAGAAAATACAATTTTAAACAACATTCCTATTTACTTCTATTATCTAATTTGCTTCATTCTTTATATATCTTTTGTTAAAGAAATGGCAATACACATGAGTGAGCCAATCACATGAGGCATCTATGTGCAGCTACCAATCAGAAGCTACTGAGCCTATCTAGATATGCTTTTCAGGAAAGAATATCAAGAGAATGAAGCAAATTAGATAATAGAAATAAATTAGAAAGTTGTTTAAAATGGTATTCTCCATCTGAATCATGAAAGAAAAAAATTTGAGTTTAATGTCCCTTTAAAGGATTACTTTAATTTACTTTTTACATACAAAATAATACCATATTATATTTAATGATTATATATGAAAACTTACTGTAGTTTATTTTCATAAAAACGAAGCATCCATACCTTTTATTTTGTATAATTATTATCCTGCAATGACGTAAGCATTTCCAGCCCACCGTTTTCGCCATTATCTACAGAACATCAGTAACCAATTACATTGCGAGCTTATGCATATAATTATCGGCATAATCGTTGCTAATAAGCATGCGCATAAATTAGTCTATATCGCGCATGCGAATTTCTAATCACTGAAGCCAAAGTTACCCACATGTAGAGACTTCTCACGCTTGCGCATTAGAATATAAAATCAATGCAATCGGTTATCCATCCTTTAATTTATGCGTACTAAAGAAAGTATTGTGTTTCACTGTCTACGTTTTATATGATGACAACTAATTATTGTTGCTTCTGATGTATTTAAGTTATTGTTTGCTCGTTTATTCTAGGGCGATTCTACAAGCGTTAGCAAGAACATTACTTACGTTAGTTGCGCAGCTCAATCGACTGCTGCTCCATAGATTCTCCTCGCCTTATTTATCTGCAGATGGTGACGTTTGATGTGATGCTGCACTAACTTGCGCATGCGCAATACTTACAAAAGACGCCATGTTTCAACTGCAGTTGTCAGCACGGATTGGGAATCCGTAACGGCTGACTTAGAAGTAGGTTTGGAAATAATAAATATTTCCAATATAAATATTTTCTAAATGCTAAATATTTGGTGCAGAATATACTTTAGGAAAAGATAGATTTATATGTATATTACGATGTTAATGTTATTTCATTTCTGACTCAGTGTCCCTTTAAAGTTGTTAGCATTCTCCTTGTCACTTTGTGTGTGTATGTGTATAACTACAGCTTAACCCTTTGAGTGCTAATGACGGCTCTGAGCCGTCATTAGTACCAGAGTGAGAAACTCTGTGACGGCTCAGAGCCGTCATGAGCACTCTCCCACCTTGAGGGAGATCTGGGGGCTCCTTACTGCTCCTATTCCGGCGATCGTGCCTATAGAGTGACAGGCATCGCCGGGGCTTCACGTGATGCGTGGTGACGTCACGCGCAATTACGTGATGATGTCACCGCGCAACTTTATTTATACTTGATGACGTCACCGCGCAACTTTATTTATACTTATCAATGTTAGGTATAGGAGGGGGGGCATGCTGCTTAGAAGCCTGTATCTCAGGCATCTAAGCAGCTACAGACCCCCAAGACACATTGTTGGAAAGGTAATCACTTAACCTTTCCAACAGTGTAAGTCTTGGGGTCTGTAAAAAAAAAAAAAAATTAAAAAAAATGTTTTAAAAAATTTCAATAAAATAAAATAAAATAAAAAATATAAAATAAAATATTGGTACCCAGGTGGGAAATGGCTTAGCAGCCAAAGGGTTAAAGGGACATTCCAATCAACATTGGAATCCACATGGATGCATTTCAGTTTTGGATAGAAGCTTTTTTGTAATATAAATGTATTAGCAAAAATGCTTCTAATAAAAGCTATAGCTGATTCGGATGTGTATTTATGTATGCACTGTGCACAGCATTTTAAATACAACACTTGCTCAGAGAGCCTAAGCTGCTTGTAAAATCTGGTAATGACTCCATTTGTTAATTGCTGACATAAAACAAGCTTCACTTATGCTCTGAGCAGCTGCAATATTTAAAATTCTGGTTATGCTTCACATGCACGTCAAGAGAAAAATGTTAACACTAAAACTTTTACCAGAAGCATTTTTGCCAATTCATGTATATTGCAAATATGTTTCTATTCAAAGATGTAATTTATCTATGTGCATTTTTTTAAATTTTGACAGGAATGTTCCTTTAAAGAGAGTCAACAGCAGAATTTTTATTTAAAAAGATAGATAATCCCTTTATTATTAATTCCCCAGTTTTGCATAACCAACAGTTATATTAATATACTTTTTACCTCTATAATTACCTTGTATCTAACCCTCTGCAAACTGCCCCCTTATTTCAGTTCTTTTGACAGACTTGCATTTTAGCCAATCAGTGCTGACTCCTAGGTTACTTCGCTGGCATGAGCACAATGTTATCTATATGACACACATGAACGATTGCCCTCTAGTGGTGAAAAACTGTCAAAATGCATTCAGATTAGAGGCAGCCTTCTAGGTCTAAGAAATTAGCATATGAGCCTAACTAGGTTTAGCTTTCAACTAAGAATACCAAGCGAACAAAGCAAAATCGGTAATAAAAGTAAATTGGAGAGTTGTTTAAAATGACATGCCCTATTTTAAGCATGAAAGTTTATTTTAGACTTGACTGTCCCTTTATTACTATTTTTATAATTATTATTATGCTGTCTTCTTTGTGTTTGTTCTTTTACTTTGTAGGAATTGTGGGTTGAAAGGATGTACAATGGAGGAAGAAACAATTTGAGATTTTAATATAGAGTACTACATTACAAGAGGAGGATCTTGAAGGGAAATGAAACCCATTTTTTTTCTTTCATGATTCAGATAGAGCTT
The DNA here is from genome assembly GCF_027579735.1 of Bombina bombina. Classification (NCBI taxonomy): domain Eukaryota; kingdom Metazoa; phylum Chordata; class Amphibia; order Anura; family Bombinatoridae; genus Bombina; species Bombina bombina. The sequence goes on from NC_069508.1 coordinate 122,771,576, forward strand.
GCAATTTTAAACATCTTTCCAATTAACTTCTATTATCTATTTTTTTCATTTCTCAACATCCTTTGTTGAAAAGCATATCTAAATATGCTCAGTAGCTGCTGATTGATGACTGCACATAGATGACTCTGTTATTGGCTCACCCATATGCATTGCTACTCTTCAACAAAGGATAACTAAAAAATTAAACAAATTAGACAATAGAAGTTAATTGGAATGTTGTTTAAAATTGTATTCTCCGAATTATGAAAGAAAAAAAGTTTCATGTCCCTTTTAATATGATCCAACATTCTTTAAGCGCACTAAATTATATATATATATATATATATGTATATATATATATATATATATATAGTGTGTGTGTGTGTGTGTATATATATATATATATATATATATATATAGTGTGTGTGTGTGTGTATGTGTCTGTATATATATATTATATATATATATATATATACTTATCTTTTCATATATGCAGTATATATATATATATATATATATATATATATATTAAAAAATAATAACCCTTTACAGGAGTTAAACACAGAGGTAAAGGGTCACAAAACTTAAAATGACATGCTTTAATGAATTAGAGCGTGCCATTTTTTGACTAGAATGGCCCTTTAAACTGTTGCATGCTCTTTAATATATATATTTATGTTTCTCATTTTTCTTTGCAATACATATCCAATGTTACACAGCAGCTCTCCACTGGTATGCCCCTGAAAGGGTTAATATGGTGAGGTTTTAATGAGCTGACCCCTGTTCTTATCTATGGGTCCTGCCTAAACAAAAACAAGTAAGTTAACACTTTGGCTAAACTGTGGTACTAAAAAAATAACAAAACAAAAAAGACTTTATATAAGTTTGGGGATAATGTGTGTTTTTTTGTTTGCAAAATGTGTCTGAATTGTTCTTGTAGAAATCCATTAACACTGGGATTAGTGTGGAGTCTTTATTTTTATCATTTTGCTTTATTATTTAATATGTATGTTAATCAAAGTTAGTCATTAGAATCATGAAGTATTGCAATATTACTCAAGAAAGAACAGATGTTAGCCTTTTTCCATGCAAAGACTAGCTTTAACAGATGAAACTGACAGGAAATGCGAGATTGTGAGGATCTGGGTCCTGGGACTCTATTGACCACTGGCTGATAGATGCCCATTTATCATGCTCTGAGCAGATAATGCTCCCATCCAAATAACCTGTTTGCTTGGGTTGGAGGTGAATGGACAGCATTTGCCCAGCCATTTGACTTATCCTGCTGATTGGCTCACCAGGGGAGTCCACTCAACATTAGCAATTCTCTAAATCTCTTGAACAATACTGTAACTATGTGTTTAACCCTACAAATAAGTTAAACACATACACTTGCAGGATTGGTAGTCTTCAAATTACATGCTCTAACAAATTTACAACATGTAATTTTTTCGCAACAAGATTTTTTTTTAATTCTTATAATTAAGAGGCAATTACTAGAAGCTTTACATACTAGCCATTGTATGCAGTGTATAGAAAACAAGACAAAATTCAATATATTTTAAAAATACATTGCATAACTGACCATGTAAACACACCTGCCATTAAATAATTATTACACAGGTGACTTATATAATGCAAATCTAGCCTTAAGCCTTGATGTTTTTAAATATTAAATTTCTATTAAATATTAATGGCCTTTATTATTAAAACAATACTGTTATACCTATAGTTTAGTAATAATAAAATAAAACTTGTAAAATGATAACAGTATATATTTATTTCATTGCTATCCAGATTCTACCTTCACTAGATATTTAGAAAATAATAATTAAAATGTAATAAAAATCACATTGTAACAAGACTTTACCAGAAATGGACACTTAGGTTTAACTCAGTGCAAATACCCATGGGAAAAGTATATCAAGGCAGCTGCTGCCTATCAGTTAATGGTGTAACTCTACACTATTTTCGCTCTAAGTCCTCACTAATCCCTAGGGTTGACATGTTTTTGGGTTGCATCAGTGTGAAATTGTCTAGAATCTTACTTAGAAATAAGAATTATAGTAAAAACAGTCTTCTTTGACGAAAAGGATAATATAAATACCTGTGATGTGCGCAAGATTCACTTACAAATCTTTCCTGGTGATTTTGATTTACTTTTTATTTGTTGGCAAGCTAATGGACTTACGCTCTTATGATTATTTTATGCTTAACTAAGGGGCCAATTTACCAAAGTGCGAGCGGACATAATACGATGTAGCGTATCGTGCCCACCGCACATCAATAAATGTTGACTGCATACGCTGTGGGGATTTATCATTGCACAAGCAGTCCACAAGAAATGCCGCCCCCTGCAAATTCACGACCAATTGGCCGCTAGCAAGGGGTGTCAATCAGCCCGATCGTATAGGATGTCCGCGGCCTCAGAGAAGGCGGACAAGTTATGGACCGATGCTTCATAACTGCTGTTTCCGGGGAGCCTGAAGGCTCAAGCGGAAGCAGGGGCATCAAGCTCCATTCGGGGCTTGATAATTCGGCCCCAAAGTCTTAAGCTTTATTCTTTATTTGTGCATGGATTTGTAAAGGTAACAAGTGCTCTAAAAAGTTTTAGAAAAATATTGCATTGCCTTTGACAAGCAAACGTGACAAGTTATTTGAAATGGTTATAAAATTATGAACTCATGAACTTTTAATATCAGAAAGGTACTATCTATCTATCTATCTATCTATCTCACTATCTGTCTGTCTGTCTGTCTTCTGTCTGTCTGTCTGTCTTTCTATATATCTGGCTGCCTGTTACTATCTGTCTGCCTCTTTATCTATCTATCTATCTATCTATCTATCTATTTATGTATCTATCTATCTATCTATCTATCTATCTATCTATCTATCTATCTATCTATCTGTCTGTCTATATTTCTATATATCTGTCTGCCTCTTTATCTCTTCTTTCTGTCTGTCTTTCTATCTATCTATATATCTGTCTGCCTGTTACTATCTGTCTGTCTGCCTGTCTATACTTCTATATATCTGTCTGTCTCTCTCATCTATCATCTATCTATCTATCTATCTATCTATCTATCTATCTATCTATCTATCTATCTATCTATCTATCTATCATTTAAAAAAAAAACACACCAATTTTTTGTCTTACTAGGCTTTTCTCTAAATTTTCGAATTTGAATCCATTACAATAAATTTGAAACAAAAAAAAAAATCTTACTGTATGTTTTTAATGACTTTGCACCTTGTTATCTTCACCAATACTTTTCACTGAAAGAATACAACAACAATGTTCCAATCCATTAGAAAGCTCATTTCAATGAGGATTTATGCACAATTTCATTACATTTTTACTCAGCAGCCATAACCTCCTAAAACGCTTTGGCTTGTTTTGAATTACATATATTGTGTGGATTTTTTTTAATATAACCTTTCTGAGCTTGTTATTTCTCCATGCTAATTGCTATAATCATTTCTTGGATATTTAAAAAAATTAAAAGTTAAAATTCCACTTTTACACTATGAAACTAATTATCATATTACTCCATATTATAGGAATTATTAATTGTTGAATTATTATTGGTTAGTTGAAAAAAGTATTAAAACAAATTACAAAATTAGCTGTGAACACCAAAACAAAAAATAAAAAATGAAATGCCCAGGGAATTCACATCTCTTAAAACCCCCCCATTGTTTTCTGTTTTATTGTATTAGAAATTGTCTGCAATAGGCAAATAAAGAAATATTATATCTATTGTTCAAATAGTGTTTGCAATTGATCTTGTGGTTGAATTATTAGTAAGATTGCCATTCACATAATATTGTTTTTAATAAATGGAAAGCAAAATAAAAAGCACATGCTATTCAAATAAATACAATTTTTATTTAGTGTTGGGATATTAATACAAAGTGCAAACTTTATTTGAGCATGTTTAACCAGAGCACAGCAAGTCCTGACGCGTTTCTTGCTTCTACTGCACTGCATCCGAGTTTTGATAGGGCAGAGGGGAGCACTCATGTGTTTGTGAGTGTTGCGATGGAACTGCATTCAGAACAAGGCTTGACATTAGGGTTACCACCTCGGTCATGTTTTTCTGAATACTTATCAGTTATACATGCTGCAGGGTGTGCAAATGGGAACCTGGATAGCACAATACATGTTCCTCCCTGCACACCCTGCAGCATGTGTAACTCATAAGTGTCCAGGAAAACATGGCTGAGGTGGCAACCATACTTGGCATGCACAGTTCTATAGATATTCCTGAATGCAGGGGCCAAGCTGATATAATCTATAACATAGAGAGAAAATGTTTACAGCGATGCTGGGCAAGATGTTAGTGGCTTGTTTATACTAACTTACCGCTCCTCACGTATGACAACTGACTATGGACTGTTATCTATTTGTGGAAAAATTTAAAGGGACAATAAACACCTTGTAATTTCAATACATTCCATATCAGCAAAGTCTTAAAGGAACATTCTAGTAAAAATAAACTTTCATAATTCAGATAGGACATGATATTTTAAAAATAATTCCAATTTCAATTAAATTCCAATTTACTTTTATCATCAAATTTGCTTTGTTCTCTTGGTATTCTTTATTGAAAGCTAAACCTAGATAGGCTCCTTATATGCTAATTTCTAAGCCCTTAAAGGCCAGCTCTTATCTCAGATCCACGCATTGGAAGACTGCTCTGCACCTCTGGAAAGAAGAAAGAAGATGGCCCTGCGATGGATGAAGATGGATCCGCTTGGATGAAGATGTTTCTCTGCCTGGAAGAAGATGGATTTCCGGACTTCAGGAATGGTGAGTACATTTTTGGGGTTAGGGTTAGTTTTTTGTTTTTTTGGGGTGGGTTTTTTTTAAATTAGGGCTTTTTTATTTTTCAATAGGCAGCAAAAGAGTTGATTGCCCTTTTAAGGGCAATGCCCATACAAATGCCCCTTTAGGGGCAATGGGTAGACTAGATTTTTTAGAGTTTGATCTTTTTTATTTGGGGCTGGGTGGAGGGTTTACTGTTAGGGGTTAATTTGTAGTTTTTTTATGTGAAAGAACTGATTTCTTCAGTCAGGGCAATGCCCTACAAACTGCCCTTTTTAAGGCTATTGGTAGTTTATTCTTAGATTAGGGGTTGTTTTTACTTTGGGGTAGCTTTTTGTTTTTATACAGGTTGATTAGGTTTAAATTTTTTTATTTTGGATAACTTAGTTTTTTTGTTCTGTAATTTTTAGTTTTTTTTAGTAATATTAGATTTTGATATTTAAATTTAATCTTATTTTTTTAATGTAATGTTAGGATTTTTTATTTTAATTTAGGATTTTTTTATTTTGGTAACATTTTGTTTATTTTTTAAGAAGATAGCCTTTTTTAATTTTTATGTAATTGGGGTTAATTTAGGGGGTATTAGGTTAGGGGGCATAGTGATTAGATTAATACTTTGCGTTGTGTGGGGGATGGCGGTTTAGGGGTTAATAGGTTAATTAGGTAGATTGCATTATGGGAGGTTGGTGGATTAGGGGTTAAAAGGTAATTAGGTACTTTGCGTTGTGGGGGGATGGCGGTTTAGTGGTTAATAGGTTAATTAGGTAGATTGTGTTGTGGGGGTTGGCGGATTAGGGGGTAATAGGGTAATTAGTTACTTTGCGTTGTGGGGGGATGGCGGTTTTGGGCTTAATAGTATTAATAGGTATTTTGCTTTGTGGGGGGATGGTGGTTTAGGGGTTAATACATTTATTAGCTAGTTTGCGATGTGGGGGTTGCTATTAGTTGTAATGTGGGGGATGGCAGATTAGGGGTTAATACATTTTATTATTAGTTGTAATGTGGTTTGGTGGCGGATTAGGGGTTTTGACATGTCGGGTTAATTTTTTGGGAGGCGGGTTAGATGTTTATGGCGATTAAACTTTTTTTTTGTTTTTTCCTTAGGCACTGGCAGATCATATACTGCCATAAGTCACTGGCAACTCCAGAAATGTCTATTTCTGCACATTTCTGTACCTTACAGCAGTATATAAGCTGCCGGCACCGTATATGTAATTTACACGATATGCAAGGTGAATTTACGGGCGGCATGGGTTTCAGCAGTTGCGCTGAAACCTACGCCGCATATGTAATCTCGCCCCAAGTCTTAGAGAATTTTATTAATACACTATTGCAAGCATATACCATTATGATTAAAGGGACACTGAACCCAACATTTTTCTTTCATGATTCAGAAAGAGCATGCAATTTCAAGGAACTTTCTAATTTACTTCTATTATATATTTTTCTTTGTTTCTCTTGCTATTTTTATTTGGCAAAAGAAGGCATCTAAGCTAAGGAGCCAGCAAATGTTTGATTCAGAACCATTGACAGCACTTGAGTATTGGTGCTGTCCAATCAGCAAGGACAACCCAGGTTGTTTACCAAAAATGGGCCGGCATCTAAACTTACATTCTTGCTTTTCAAATAAACATACCAAGAGAATGAAGAAAATTTGATAATACAAGTAAATTAGAAAGTTGCTTAAAATTGCATGCTCTATCTGAATCACAAAAGAAAAAAAAAAATGGGTTCAGTGTCCCTTTAACTCAGGTGAATGAGTTAAATACATAAATAAAGGGACATGAAACACAACATTTTTCTTCCATGTTTCAGATAGAGAAAACAATTTTAAACAACATTCCAATTTACTTCTATAATTTAATTTGCTTTAATCACACAAAGCATCTATGTGAAACCAACAATCAGCAGCTACTGAGCTTATTAAGATATGCTTTTCAACAAAGGATATCAAGAGAATGAAGCAAATTAGAAAATAGAAGTACATTGGAAAGCTGTTTAAAATTGCATGCTCTTTCTAAATCATGAATGTAAAAATTTGGAGTTTCATGTCCCTTTAAAGTCATCTCTAGAACAACAATAATGCAGTACTGGTACTTAGCTGAACAAATCTAGGGCCAGATTATCAAAACAACTTTTTTCAATACAAATTTTAATTGTTCCATAAAATTAGATTTTTGCAGAACAATTTTGTAACGATTTTTAATGTGATTCAACACAATTTTTTTTTTAGTGCATATTTTTATTTCAAAGATTCTTTTTTTTCTTTTTTTAATATAATTCTAATTTAGATTTTTTTGAGATCCACTATTCTCAAGCTAAATACTGTCTTTAATGAATAAGGAAAGGGCCTTTATAGTACTTGTGAGATTTTCTTAAAGCTTTAGATAATTGGGACCCTAGTAAACCAATGACATAAGGCATATGTGTGTAGTCATCAGTCACTTATTAGCTCCTAGTAGTGCATTGCTGCTGCTGAGCCTACCTAAGAATGCTCTTCAACAAACAATACCAAGACGAATTAAAGTAATGGTAAATCCTAGCGTTTCAAAAGCCACCTTTATTCTTCAGTTTAAAAAACACGAATGAAACAGCGCCTTTATTACGTTGCAGCTTCACTGCTTTAATACTATAATGATAAGCGCCATTCCATTGACAGATGACGAATTTGCAATCCGCTAATCATTTGTCCCCCCCCCCCCCCCCCCCCCGGGGCGCTCAGCCCCTTTGCACAAACGTCACAGAAATATCGATTAGTGGATTGCAGATTCATCATCTCTCAATTGAGGACTATGCGGGTGGAGGAATGGCGCTTATCGTTATAGTATTAAAAGGTAAAAATATCAGATCAGGATATATTCACCATTTGATTAAAGTGTCACTAATTTTTTCAATTCTATCCTATGACTTGAGCAAGTTTACATTCACTTTAAACAGCTCTGATGGTCCACAGTACTGGTAATTTTTTCAATGAGGTGACGCTTCCAACTCTTAGCCAATAGCCATGAGAGCCGATCAGCATTCTGCAGGAGGCACGCACAGCTGTTAGCTAAGAGATGGTAACGTCACCTCATGAAAAAAAATTACCCAGTGCCCGCCAGCCGTTAGGCTTTAGCAGTGGGCTCAGTGCAGCTAAAATAAAGGCACCTTTTCTTCCATTTTATTTAAACTGATGAATGAACGTGGCCTTTATTTTTAGTGATGGTAAACCCTAGCGTTTTTGCAACACTAAGATTTAACATCACTTTAATTTGATAATAGAAGTAAATTTAAAAAATCACATACAATTGCACACTTCTTTTGAATAATAAAGTTTAATTTTTCACTTTCAAGTTACCTTTAATAGTCATAAAATGTAACTGTTTTTCGAATGTGATTATTTAGAACCAATTAATATTAGTTCTATTACTTTACGGCTAGATGTGGAGTTTGGCGGCCAAAGGGGTGCGTTAGCTACGCGTGCTTTTTTCCCCCCGCACCTTTTAAATACCGTTGGTATTTAGAGTTCACAGAATGGCTGGCCTTTTCAGTGCGTTAGAGCTCCAAAAAGGGAGCGTAGAGCATAATTTAACGCCACTGCAACTCTAGATACAGCGGTGCTTTACGGACGCGGCCAGCCTTCAAAAACGTGCTCGTGCACGATATCCCCATAGAAAACAATGGGCAGTTTGAGCTGAAAAAAAACCTAACACCTGCAAAAAAGCAGCGTTCAGCTCTTAACGCAGCCCCATTGTTTTCTATGGGGAAACACTTCCTACGTCGCACCTAACACTCTAAACATGTACCCCGAGTCTAAACACCCCTAACCTTACACTTATTAACCTCTAATCTGCCGCCCCCGCTATCGCTGACACCTGCATATTATTATTAACCCCTAATCTGCCGCTCCGTTATACCGCCGCAGCATACATTATCCCTATGTACCCCTAATCTGCTGCCCCTAACACCGCCGACCCCTATATTATATTTAATAACCCCTAATCTGCCCCCACAACGTCGCCGCCAGCTACCTACAATAATTAACCCCTAATCTGCCCTGAGCGGAGCTCACCGCTACTATAATACATTTTTTAACCCCTAAAGCTAATTCTAACCCTAACCCTAACACCCCCCTAAGTTAAATATAATTTTTATCTAACGAAATAAATTATTTCTTATTAAATAAATTTTTTCCTATTTAAAGCTAAATACTTACCTGTAAAAATAAATCCTAAAATAGCTATAATATAATTATAATTTATATTGTAGCTATTTTAGGATTAATATTTATTTTACAGGCAACTTTGTATTTATTTTAACCAGGTACAATAGCTATTAAATAGTTAAGAACTATTTAATAGCTACCTAGTTAAAATAAATACAAAATTACCTGTAAAATAAATCCTAACCTAAGTTACAATTAAACCTAACACTACACTATCAATAAATTAATTAAATGAAATACCTACAATTACCTACAATTAAACCTAACACTACACTATCAATACATTAATTAAATACAATACCTACAAATAACTACAATTAAATAAACTAACTAAAGTACAAAAAATAAAAAAGAACTAAGTTACAAAAAATAAAAAAATATTTGCAAACATTAGAAAAATATTACAACAATTTTAAACTAATTACACCTATTCTAAGCCCCCTAATAAAATAACAAAGACCCCCAAAATAAAAAATGCCCTACCCTATTCTAAATTAAAAAGTTCAAAGCTTTTTTACCTTACCTGCCCTTAAAAGGACCTTTTGTGGGGCATGCCCCACAGAATTCAGCTCTTTTGCCTGTAAAAAAAAAACATACAATACCCCCCCCACATTAAAACCCACTACCCACATACCCCTAATCTAACCCAAACCCCCCTTAAATAAACCTAACACTAAGCCCCTGAAGATCTTCCTAGCTTATCTTCACCTTTCACCTCTGACGTCCAACTGAAGAATGACGGTTCCTTTAAGGGACGTCATCCAAGATGGCGTCCCTCAAATTCCGATTGGCTGATAGGATTCTATCAGCCAATCGGAATTAAGGTAGGAAAATTTTGATTGGCTGATGGAATCAGCCAATCAGAATCAGGTTCAATCCGATTGGCTGATCCAATCAGCCAATCAGATTGAGCTCGCATTCTATTGGCTGATCGGAACAGAAATTTTCCTACCTTAATTCCGATTGGCTGATAGAATCCTATCAGCCAATCGGAATTCGAGGGACGCCATCTTGGATGACGTCCCTTAAAGGAACCATCATTCTTCAGTTGGACGTCGGGAAGAGAAGAATTGGTCCGCCGCTGGAGGTCTTCATGATGGAGCCGTTCCTCATCGGATGAAGATAGAAGATGCCGCTTGGATCAAGATGGTTGCCGGTCTGGATCGCCTCTTCTTCCCGGATAGGATGAAGACTTTGAGCCTCTTCTGGACCTCTTCAGCCGCAGGATTATGGATCGCCAGCCCTCCGCTTGGGTTGGATGAAGATTTCGGAGCCAGACCGATCGGTGATACCCGGTGAGGTGAAGATAAGGTAGGAAGATCTTCAGGGGCTTAGTGTTAGGTTTATTTAAGGGGGGTTTGGGTTAGATTAGGGGTATGTGGGTGGTGGGTTTTAATGTTGGGGGGTATTGTATGTTTTTTTTTTACAGGCAAAAGAGCTTAATTCTTTGGGGCATGCCCCAAAAAGGTCCTTTTAAGGGCTGGTAAGATAAAAGAGCTTTGAACTTTTTTTAATTTAGAATAGGGTAGGGCATTTTTTTATTTTGGGGGGTCTTTGTTATTTTATTAGGGGGTTAGAGTAGGTGTAATTAGTTTAAAATTGTTGTAATATTTTTCTAATGTTTGTAAATATTTTTTTTATTTTTTGTAACTTAGTTCTTTTTTATTTTTTGTACTTTAGTTAGTTTATTTAATTGTAGTTATTTGTAGGTATTGTATTTAATTAATTTATTGATAGTGTAGTGTTAGGTTTAATTGTAGGTAATTGTAGGTATTTTATTTAATTAATTTATTGATAGTGTAGTGTTAGGTTTAATTGTAACTTAGGTTAGGATTTATTTTACAGGTAATTTGTAATTAGTTTAACTAGGTAAACTATTAAATAGTTCTTAACTATTTAATAGCTATTGTACCTGGTTAAAATAAATACAAAGTTGCCTGTAAAATAAATATAAATCCTAAAATAGCTATAATATAATTATAATTTATATTGTAGCTATATTAGGGTTTATTTTACAGGTAAGTATTTATTTTATTTATTTTACAGGTAAGTATTTAGCTTATTTTATTTATTTTACAGGTAAGTATTTAGCTTTAAATAGGAATAATTTATTTAATAAGAGTTAATTTATTTTGTTAGATTTAAATTATATTTAATTTAGGTGGGTGTTAGTGTTAGGGTTAGACTTAGCTTTAGGGGTTAATACATTTATTACAGTAGCGGCGAGATTAGGTCGGCAGATTAGGGGTTAATAATTGATGTTAGGTGTCAGCGATGTTAGGGAGGGCAGATTAGGGGTTAATACTATTTATTATAGGGTTATTGAGGCGGGGAGTGAGGCGGATTAGGGGTTAATAACTTTATTATAGTAGCGGAGCGGTCTCGCTCGGCAGAATTAGGGGTTAATAAGTGTAGGCAGGTGGAGGCGACGTTGAGGGGGGCAGATTAGGGGTTAATAAATATAATATAGGGGTCGGCGGTGTTAGGGGCAGCAGATTAGGGGTTCATAGGGATAACGTAGGTGGCAGCGGCGTGCGGACGGCAGATTAGGGGTTAAAAATGTTAATAGAGTTGCGGCGATGTGGGGGCGGCCCTCGGTTTAGGGGTACATAGGTAGTTTATGGGTGTTAGTGTACTTTAGAGCACAGTAGTTAAGAGCCTTATAAACCGGCGTTAGCCCAGAAAGCTCTTAACTACTGACTTTTTTCTGCGGCTGGAGTTTTGTCTTAGATTTCTAATACTCACTTCAGCCACGACTCTAAATACCGGCGTTAGAAAGATCCCATTGAAAAGATAGGATACGCAAATGGCGTACGGGGATCTGCGGTATGGAAAAGTCGCGGCTGTAAAGTGAGCGTTAGACCCTTTAATGACTGACTCTAAATACCAGAGGGCGGTAAAAACCAGCGTTAGGAGCCTCTAACGCTGATTTTCACGGCTACCGCCCAACTCTAAATCTAGGCCTTAGTTCGTTTTATTACCTTTTTAGGTCAATGTGTAAAAATAAATCTAAGATTATTTTCCTTTTTTAGAGTTTGCAGTATTTTAATCAATATGTTGTTTTCCCTTATGATATTCGTTAATCCAAGGTAATCGCTTATTCTAATTCACTTTGCAAAATAATATCTTATGGTCTATTTTAGGGTATTAAAGGGATTTTTAAATAATTTCTTTGTTGTGCATTTAAAAGATAATGGGCTAGATTACAAGTGAGGCGCTATCTTAACATGCGCACTAAGCAGTTATAAGTGGTTAAGTGAGGGGATGTGGGTGGTGTTAAAAATTTATGTTTTGCTTATATGCATATATATTTTATGTGTTTATATGTGTACATACACATATAAACACATACATATATAAGTAAATAAGCAAATACAAATATATTTATTGCTGCCCCCTGAGCTGAGCTAGGTGGTTTGCTGTGGCTGCCAGCATGAAAACGAGGCTCCCATTGGAATCTATAGAAGAGTGCTCTCGTGAGTGCTTGGCTTCCAGGCAATGCAAATGCAAGGTCGCATTCACATTACGTCGCACCTGTAATACCAGCACACATTTCAGCGCGCTGGTATTACTGAGTGGAGCGCAAATATAATGCTTGAGTAAGTGCAATATTGTAAGCTGTTGGTTGTGCAAAGTTGGGCAATGGGTAGTAAAGGTGTTATCTATGTCTTTTTAAAAAAACTAATTGGAGAAGACATTCATTTTAAGGTTATAATTTAATTATTTCTGTTTACATCTGTATATATTGTATGCTTTATTTTCTACATCCTAAAATAATTAACACAGGTGTAGAAGAGTATGAACTGTTTGTAGGGAAATAATGTGACTAACCACCATAATTACCCTAAATAGAAATAAAGAAAAAATAAAACATGTACTATGAGCAGATACGTCATAACAGATGCAGTGTGATGTTATCATTAATATATTTGATTATATTATTTAGCATGTTAAATTTAAGGTCTTCAGTGAAGTGACACCTGATGTCATTTATGTCATATGGGATTTAATTAATAATGTCCTTAGAAAGTCCTTTGGATATGGAGGGGGAGCTGCATATTTAAACCTTATACCCAATTATTGTTTTTGTTGGTGTTAATTATAAACTTAAGTGAATAATTATTCCATTCCATAAAGAGAGAAAAGAAAATACACAGACAGGTTGATTGATAGACACAGAAAGACAAATATATATGCATAATAAAAAACAAATAAAAAACAAACAAATATATATATATATATATATATAAACACACACACACCAGTGTATAGAGAGAGACAAACAGAGAAAAAGAGAGAGAGAGACAAAGAATTGTATATAAATGTAGATACAGATATATGTATACTGAGGTGGCAAGCTATTGAAAGGGTTACTACTCCCTTACGTGGAGGTGACAGATCCCACATTTTAGGTAAAAGGGAGATGTTCTGGATTTTTAAGTTACAGACTCGTGTCCCCAGGGGACTTAATTCAGAATATGATCTGATTAATTACTGGAAGTAGTAGGTTACAGAGTATCTTAATGAATCCTATATATCGCAGCTATCTATTGAATCCTACATTTCTCAGTTTAATAAGCCCTCAAAATAAAATAAAAAGGCTTTAGTTAGTTGGGTTGTATCCAATCCTTACTTTCTTTACTATTTATATAGCGCCAATTTCTATATGAGATTGGTCACAAACATTGATACCTACTGTTAGCTTTACACGCTAATTTTTACTACATCCAGAGATGGTTTATTGTTTTTATATATGTTGCAACAGTTTTATGTTTCTTTTGTTTTGCCCAGTGAAAGAAAAAAAGTGTTTCTACATTTTATTTCTGATGTTATTAATACTGCTCATATAGTTTACCCATACTATTTAAAATAAGCGCTATTAGCTCAAACAATGTTGAGCATTAAAAAGAAAACAGAAATAATTCTTTCTTTTTAGGTTTTTGTTCTCTCTTTATCCTTTATTTTGAAATACAGGATTAGGGGCACCTGCTAATATATTATATAAGCAATGGATACAATATGTGTTTTCCATTATTGCAGGTTGAATCCCATAGCAAGTTTAAGCTTTAAGCTTTAAGCGTTATGCTTCTATTAATATATATAATGTTCTCTTTCATTCACAATATATAAGTTTTAATACTTTAGGTATGTAAATGGTTAATTCTTGACACAATCACCAGTCTGCACACTCACACGTAGGTTTGTTTTTGTTATTAACCAATCAGAATTACATTCTGCTTTTAAATGAAGCAGCACTTGTGCATTTCATCAGCTATGATTACGGTATCACACCGAAACATGTCAGCTGGAAGCAACAAGTGCTGAGTGTTGTATGCTTTTTGACCCCCATGGTTTTTATCCACAAGTGGACTACAATAAAGTTTGGATTTTATTTTACTTCATTCTTTGACCCTGGATTTCTTTCTACTTATTACTACATTACGCCAGTATCTGGGGTCCTTAGGCTCGAAAGCCTCTCACTTAGCAGGCTGAGTTTGGATTCGCCTGCCCCTACAGCCCTGATTACGTCTGCATACTACCAACTGAAGACAAGACAAGGGACACACTGATTGGACACCGCATATCATGTGACCGGCTGTGCACACGTCATCGGACGCGCACAGTGTGAATAGAGAAACACACTGAATCGGCACATTACAGAGGACTCTGCAGGAAGCGGTGAGCTAAGAGGATCTACTTGCAGCACACGGAGCAGGACGGATAGTGACAACGCAGCATCGCATTTGATGCAGTGAGTATAGCCAGCGATTTTACTGTGGCAAAGTTAATCTCACATGGTATATTCCATTTTGCTGTTGGTTTGTCTGAAGAGTCCGGGGCAAGAGTGTGCATGCATTTGAACTCTGTGCTAAGTTTTCTTTTTCAACGGACTGTCTAATCCCTTGTTTTTGGGCATAGGTTGCAAATTTGCAAGTGAGAGTTGTCAATCATTCCCACACTGGGAGCTTTATAATATAGTGAACTTTACTAACTTTCTCTAACTAATTGTGTATATATATATATATATATATATATATATATATATTATATATATATATATATAGGTATAGATCACACTGGTATTCAAACCTGTCCTCAGGCATCCCTAACAGGACAGATTTTCAGACTACTTTGTTTGAGAGCAGGTAAAATAATCATGTTTGCTAATCAACTGATTATTTCACCTATGCTTTATTTCATATATCCTCAAAAATGTTGCCTGTTAGTGAGGCCTTAGAACAGGTTTGAAAAGCAGTGCTATAGATAGATAGACCGAAATATTTGCAATAGTAATTTGCTTATATTAACATTTTCTCTAAACAATTAATTAACATTTGTAGAATGATTTGAAAGAGCTTGTCAATTATATATGCTGGACATCTAGTTGAAGAAATGGAGCAGAAGTTGCCAAACTGAAAGCAAAAGGTAGTGTTTTGACAGCCTAGTAAAATAGGAAGAAGGGAGATCTGGGCAGACTCCCAAGACTGTGTACACAGTAGAATGAAATTATAATAACAAACAAATTTGCCATCCAACACTTTAATGCAGCATTGTATGATCATCAGGGCATAAAGCCAATGCAGTGTACGCAGCCGTGTAAAATCATTCTAACAATCAGATATACTGTGCCAAACTCAAAGAGGTTGATATCACTGTTGCGTGAATATAGATTTCTGAATCATAATATTTAATTGTTTTGGCATTATTTTTTTTGTTATTTTGGTTTGATTTTGCTTTGTGTGATTTTGTGGTTTGTTGGTGATGCCAAAATAGGAAACAACCCAAAGCCCTTTTTTTGCTCCTTAAAGTTTTAAGTGTATTAATGTTATGTAACAAGGGCTACTGAAGCACAAATAATGTGTTGTGATTTTAATTCAACATTATGCGCTACTAAAAAGAATTTGTTTTGTACATACACTTGTTATTGTAATTTCATTCTGGTCTTTACATTGTCTTAATGACATGTTTAGATTGCTTTTTATATTTATAGCAAATCTCACTATTAATGCTATCTACTATTTATACGCCAATATCCCTTTACAAGCATAACTGTATTGGCTTTTATGCTGTATTTGTGATTTATAAATAGACATTTGAGGGTTAGTTTTCA
Source organism: Bombina bombina (assembly GCF_027579735.1). NCBI lineage: Eukaryota > Metazoa > Chordata > Amphibia > Anura > Bombinatoridae > Bombina > Bombina bombina. The sequence goes on from NC_069508.1 coordinate 122,787,698, forward strand.
CTGAGAGTTCTATAGACAATTTAAGCAGCAATGAACTGTGTAAAGGACCTATATTCAATCAAAACTCATTTGGGAAACTAATATCTTGTTGAAAATAAAAAACAAAAAAACCTAAGTGCAACTTCCCCACTCAAATATTGAGGAATTTATAAAGATGTGTTTCTGCTCCTCACCAGATTAATAGATTATGAGGTTATTTTAATTGAATTCAATAGTGTTGCTTGTATTTCAAAACTCGTAACATCTCCCCAATAGAACAAGTCCCACTGTTATGGATACCAGCATAAAAAGTCTTGGCGGCGAGAGAGGAACTAGAAATAATAGGAGTGGAGAAACATAGGTTAGAGGTTGAACAAAGAAGGCAGGTCAGGGAGTATTTAGAGATGAGTGAGGAAGTATAGTGGGGAGTAAGGCTGTTAAGTGCTTCATAGTTTAGAGTTAATATTTTTAACTGTATTCTAAAGTGTATAGAGAGCCAGTTTAGGGACTGGTAGAGCGGAGTAGCTGGTGTAGATCGAGGACTTAGGTAGATGAGTTTAGCTAAACCAGTGTTTTTCAACTCCAGTCCTCTAGACCCTTAACAGGCCAGATATTCATTATATCTTAACTAGAGCACAGGTGAAATAATCATCTGCAGTGTGAGAGCAGGTTAGTAACCATGGTTACTGATCAGCTGATTATTTCACCTGTGCTCTGGTTAAAGGGACAGTCTAGGCCAAAATAAACTTTCATGATTCAGATAGAGGATGCCATTTTAAACAATTTTCCAATTTACTTTTATCACCAATTTTGCTTTGTTCTCTTGGTATTCTTAGTGAAAGCTTAACCTAGGAGGTTCATATGCTAATTTCTTAGACCTTGAAGGCCACCTCTTTTCAGAATGCATTTTAACAGTTTTTCACCACTAGAGGGTGTTAGTTCATGTATTTCATATAGATAACAATGTGCTCGTGCACGTGAAGTTATCTGGGAGCAGGCAGTGATTGGCTAAACTGCAAGTCTGTCAAAAGAACTGAAATAAAGGGGCAGTTTGCAGAGGCTTAGATACAAGATAATCACAGAGGTTAAAAGTATATTAATATAACTGTTGGTTATGCAAAACTGGGGAATTTGTAATAAAGGGATTATCTATCTTTTAAAACAATAAAAATTCTGGTGTAGACTGTCCCTTTAAGATATGACTATCTGGCCTGTTAAGGGTCCTGAGGACTGGAGTTAAGAAACACTGAGCTAAACCATTCATGATAGACTGGAGGGGCTCGAGGCAGGGTTTGGGAAGGCCACTTAGGAGTAGGTTGCAGTAGTCAATGTGTGATAAAATGAGGGAATTCATTAGAATTTTTGTAGTTTCTTGAGTAAGGAAAGGGCAAAATTCTTGAAATGTTGCATGCGCATATAGCTGGATTTGGTAAGAGCTTGTATATGTGGAATTAGTGTGAGTTCTGAGTCAAGTGTGACAATAAGACAGTGGACCTGGTATGAGGTGTTGAGAATAGAGTATCCAGCTAAAAGAGAATATTTTTTTCGCTCACATGCAAACAGAGCAGAAAGTAAACTGTTAACAGAGGTTGGTTATCAATGTGTTGCAAGTTAAACATTAATTGTTTGCGCAGGAGCAAAACTCAATGCACGCTAACTTCATGACTTCAGATATCGCATCCACATTAACTTCTCCCCATAGTCTTAAAACCCCAACTAACACTTATTGCTTGGGTTCTAATCTGACACAGCGTAAAACCTTCAGTGCTAAACCTGAAGGTAGTTATAAATATTTTAGCAATCTGCAGGTTAAGAACATAAACAGGGGCGCCACATGGTCTAGTATTGCCATATGATATATAGTAATATAAAAAGGTTTCTATGTGCACTCACATGTGATGGAATTATTATTATTCTTCTTTATTTATAAAGGGCCAACAGATTCCACAGCACTGCCCATGGGTACAAGGATAAAAGTACAGACAAATACAGGAGGAATTGAGGGTATTCCTGTGGGAACTTACAATCTAGATGGGTAGGAGGATGGGAAACAGGAGGTGGGAACTGCAAATGTGAGAATGATATTAGTTAGGAAATAGATGAGGGCAACTGTTGATAAGTGAAGTTAATTTGTTAATGAGTCGGGTGATAAGTTGCCCTGAACAAAAAGGTCTTTAGGGAACGTTTAAAGGAGGAGAGGTTAGGGGAAAGTCTGGCAGCTCAAGGAATTGTGTTCCAGAGGGTTGGTGCCACACAAGAGAAGTCCTGTAGTCTAGCATGAGAGGAGGTGATGGTAGAGGACACAAGAAGCAGGTCATTGTTGGATCTTAGGGGGTGGGCTGGAGTATATTTTTTGATGAGTAAAACAGGTAGGGTGGGGCAGCATTGGTGAGGGAATTGGTGTAAATGAGGCAGACTGGAATCTCACAGTCATCCAACAGACTGATCTCCATGCAATACACCAGCAATGCAAGCAGCAATCCTCAGATAGACCCTCTCCAGGTGAGGGGTAAGTAGATTAGACAATAAAAATATATAGCAAATGTAAGATTACAACTCAAAACTTCTTAAAATAATAAAAACACTACTCAGCTCCAACGGCTGTTTCATCAGGCTTGGGAAATTAATAATACCACCTTGCTATATATAACAGGACATATCATCAACCTTAATTGCAAATGAGGCGGGTCTGAGTAGACAATAAGCTTTAAGCCTATAACAATACATCCCTTCCCTAAAGCACACTTATTCTAAATCAAGGTAAATATTAAACATGTGTATGCATATCAAAAAAGTGTTTCAAAATGAATAATATTTATAATATCTATATTGACATAATTGTACTAAATACACAATCGATCATCATCTAACAAGCATATCTATATTTATTGTTGCTACATAAGACCATATAATAAATGGCAAAAACATATTGTGATACAAGACCATGATGTTCAATGTTTGCCAAAAAAGGATTGTAATGGACTTAAAAGAGAAATATTATCTTACATGCATACATTATAGCCCTTTCCAATCAAACACATTGTCATATACCTTATACCTTTTAACCCTTATAAAATGTTTAATATTTATATGAATATTTTATTAGAAACTTTATATATGAGTGTTACATTTTATTGTAATGTATTTATGTTCTGTTTGGTAGATATATTTTTTTAACCCTTAAACTTTACGAGAGGCCTTCACTCACGCTAACCCGACAAGTGCAGATTTTGTTTGCTCTCGAGCACACCCATTTAATTTAAACTTGTAATACGTGCACAAGTTAGCAAGGTTGGGTTATTGCTAATCGCGACCCATGCTAACTTTAGCGCACCACTGGTATCTAGCCCTATATGCTTCATGCAACCTTAAAGGGATACTAATAGAAATTTTACATTGCTAGTGTTAATCATTTTTAGCTGACGGATATCTGTAAAGCCATCTATCAGTTTGCAAAGCAGTCAGATTTTTATTTTGTGATAACCAAAGTTCGGCAGCAGAAGGTTGTATAATTTGTGCACCATCTACTTTGAGCCCATTATTAACATTCATACGCTCCCCTTAATGAGGAAGCGTCCATCACATGTGAAGATGGTATTGGCATAACTTGTGTTTAAAATTTGGGCTTAGAATTGCTGATTAACTATGTGAGATGCCAGACTTTTATAAAAAGTTTCTGATATGGGGGGGAGGGCTACATTTTACATGTGAAGTGTTTCTTGTCCACATGCAAACAACTTGTTTGCGAATAGTGTTCCTTTAAATGTTCAGTGGCCTCATCAGCCTCTCCAGGCAGTTTCTTTGTTATTCTATAAAACCTATTCACTTAAAAATGAAGCGATAAGGGAACTTTAGTGAATTATCTGCATATAAAAATGTAGGAACTGGTTAAGATGGAAAGGCTGGTGAAGTTGAAGAGTCTTAGGGGCCGAATTATCAAGCTCTGAATGGAGCTTGATGCCCCTGTTTCCACACGAGCATTCAGACTTGCCGGAAACAGCAGTTATGAAGCAGCGACCTAAAGACCGCTGCTCCATAACTTGTACACCTGCTCTGAGACTGCGGACATCAATCTGCCTGATCCTATATGATCAGGCTGATTGACACCCCCTGCTAGCGAATCTGCAGGGGGTGGCATTGCACAAGCAGTTCACAAGAAGGCGTCACATTCTGTTGGCTGATCCAATCAGCCAATCGGATTGAACTTCAATCCGAATGGCTGATTACATCAGCCAATCAGATTTTTCCTACCTTAATTCCGATTGGCTGATAGAATCCTATCAGCCAATCGGAATTCGAGGGATGCCATCTTGGATGACGTCATTTAAAGGACCAGTCATTCGTCAGGTAGTCGTTGGTAGAGCTGGATGTTCCGCGCCAGAGGTTTTCAAGATGGAGCCGCTCAACGCCGGAAGGATGAAGATAGAAGATGTCGCTTGGATGAAGACTTCTGCTGGATGGAGGACCTCTTCTGCGCCGATCATTTGAAGACTTCTGCCCGGCTGGAGGACCACTTGTGCCCGCATCGGATGAAGAGTTCGGCCCGGTTGGGTGAAGACGGCTCAAGGTAGGGTGATCTTCAATGGGGTAGTGTTAGATTTATTTAAGGGGGGGGGTCGGGTGGGTTTTAGAATAGGGTTGTGTGGGTGGTGGGTTGTAATGTTGGGGGGGGGTATTGTGTTGCTTTATTTTTTACAGGTAAAAGAGCTGATTACTTTGGGGCAATGCCCTGCAAAAAGCCCTTTTAAGGCTGGTAAAAGAGCTGGTTACTTTTGTAATTTAGTTTAGGGTAGGGAATTTTATTATTTTGGGGGGCTTTTTTATTTTATTAGGGGGCTTTGATTAGGTGTAATTAGATTAAACTTCTTGTAATATTTTTTAATTTTTTGTAATTTAGTGTTTGTGTTTTTTTGTAATATAGTTTAGTTTATTTAATTGTATTTTATTTTAGATCATTGTAGTTAATTAATTTAATTAATTTATTAATAGTGTAGTGTTAGGTGTATTTGTAACTTAGGTTAGGATTTATTTAATAGGTAATTTTGTAATTATTTTAACTAGGTAGCTATTAAATAGTTATTAACTTTTTAATAGCTATTGTACCTAGTTAAAATAAATACAAAGTTGCCTGTACATTATTAATTATATTGTAGCTATCTTAGGGTTTATTTTATAGGTAAGTATTTAGTTTTAAATAGGATTAATTTATTTAATGATAGGAATATTTATTTAGATTAATTTAAATAATATTTAAGTTAGGGGGGTGTTAGGTTAGGGTTAGACTTAGGTTTAGGGGTTAATTCATTTAATATAGTGGCAGCGGTGTAGGGGGGTAGATTAGGGGTTAATCAATGTACTGTAGGTAGAGGCGGTGTAGGGGGGGCAGGATAGGGGTTAATAAATGTAATGTAGGTGGCGGAGGGCTCCGGGTGCAGCGGTTTAGGGGTTAAACAATTAATTTATTTGCGGAGGGGTCCGGGCATGGCAGGATAGGGGTTAATAACTTTATGTAGGTGGCGGCGGTATAGGGGGCAGCAGATTAGGGGTTAATAGGTATAATGTAGGTGGCGGCGGGGTCCGGGAGCGGCGGTTTAGGGGTTCATATATTTATTATAGTGGCGGCGAGGATCTGGGAGCGGCGGTTTAGGGGTTAATATATTTAATATAGTTGCGGCGGGGTCCGAGAGCGGCGGTTTAGGGGGTAATAAGTTTATATAGTTGCGGGGGGCTCCGGGAGCGGCGGTTTAGGGTGTATAACAGTATGGTATAGTGTGGGTGCTTAGTGACAGGCTAGCAAGAAAGCTGCGAAGAAGCCGTTGAGCAGCGAGATCGATGACTGTTAGTTAACAACAGTCCGCTGCCCATCGCTCCATACTTGGTGCGCGGCTTCTTGACAGCTTTCTTGATAACTTTCGCGAACGTATTCAGGTCCGCGGCGGCGATGTTAGGCGAGCTTAGGCGAGTGTATTGGGCCAGCGAATGCAGCAAAATAAGGAGCTTCATAACTAGAGGCCCAAATAAGCACTTTTTGGTTTCCACAGGGTGTATCCCTGAACAATTCTGCTTTGGAAAACCCTGCCAATTTTAATAACAATTTTACAGTTTTGTTGTTTCTAAAACAAATATTTTGCATGTGATCCTTAGCAACAGTGTATAACATTTGATACATAGTACGTTTACATAAAACAGACTTCAATATCCCATTAAATCTATCCTACATGGTTACTAATATTTAAACAAAGATAAATTCACAGTGATGTTTATTCAGTTTAAGAATGAAAGAAAGTGCCAACATTTACTATTATGCATTCATTCTTAAAGTCAGTCATTAATAAAATAAATTTAAAAAAAAGAGCCACACAGACATATTCTCTCTCTCTCTCTCTCTCTCTCTCTCTCTCTCTATCTCTCTCACTCTCTCTCTCTCTCTCTCTCTCTCACTCTCTCTCTCTCTCACACTCTCTCTCACTCACTCACTCACTCACACACACACACACACACTCACTCACTCGCACATAAACACACATCTATCATTTGCCATATATTTGCCATATATCATAAATGTGATGATGCAACAGATAATAAATAATGTATGAACTGACATTGTAACCTTTCAATTACAGATTTCCCTTCTTCTCGTAGGTATGTCCCTTTGTGTTATCACACTTAAAGGGACATGACACCCACATTTTTTCTTTCATGATTTAGAAAGAGAATGCATTTTTGAACATCTTTCTAATTTACTTCTATTATCTAATTTGTGTTATTCTCTTGATATTCTTTGCTGAAAAGCATATCTAGATATGCTCAGTAGATGCTGATTGGTTGCTGCACATAGAAGCCTCATGTGATTGGCTCACCCATGTGCATTGCTTTTTCTTCAAATAAGGATATCTAAAAAATGAAGCAAAATAAATAATGGAAGTAAATTGTATTGTTGTTTAAATTTGTATGTTCTATCTGAATCATGAAAGAAAGATTTTGGGTTTAGTGGCCCTTTAAGTCCCATGATCAAGAGTAAAAGCTTAATATGGTATAATGCACAACATACTGTATATCTGCAAGCAACCTGGTGGTAATATTCAACAAAGCATAACAGCTATTATACACACACATAAGTTGGGAAGAAAATATGTTTATATGTTTCTAGATATTTACACGTGATAAACCAATATATTTCCACTATTTACTATGATTTAATAATAATTCCCTAACCAAACATGAATGTAACTTTGCATAGCTGTAACAGATTAGATTCATAATGTGTCCGCAAGGAAAGAGTTAATAACAAAGGGAATCTGAATGGTAGAAAGCCCAACCAATCAGCAGACAAGGGAAGGTTTTTAAACAAACTTAAGAAGCATTTTTATCATGGCTAAGAATATGGCAGGAAGCCGAAACACATCAGACGTTTAATTACTTGTCTTAAGGATTGTAAAATTATACATTTTTTATTTTGTTTGCAACTGCAACTAATAAAAGCTAAGTTTTAGCCGTTTTTTAAATGGTGCTTCATGACTTCTTTTTTGGACCTTCATATACACATACACACACATACAATGGGGCAAAAAAGTATTTAGTCAGCCACCAATTGTGCAAGTTCTCCCACTTAAGAAGATGAGAGAGGCCTGTAATTTTCATCATAGGTATACCTCAACTATTAGAGACAAAATGTGGAAACAAATCCAGACAATCACATTGTCTGATTTGGAAAGAATTTATTTGCATATTATAGTGGAAAATAAGTATTTGGTCACCTACAAACAAGCAAGATTTCTGGCTCTCACAGACGTGTATCTTCATTTTTAAGAGGCTCCTCTGTCCTCCACTCATTACCTGTATTAATGTCACCTGTTTGAACTTGGTATCAGTATAAAAGACACCTGTCCACAACCTCAAACAGTCACACTCCAAACTCCACTATGGTGAAGACCAAAGAGCCGTCGAAGGACACCAGAAACAAAATTGTAGACCTGCACCAGGCTGGGAAGACTGAATCTGCAATAGACAAGCAGCTTGGTGTGAAGAAATCAACTGTGGGAGCAATAATTAGAAAATAGAAGACATACAAGACTACTGATAATCTCCCTCGATCTGGGGCTCCATGCAAGATCTCACCCTGTTGGGTCAAAATGATCACAAGAACAGTGAGCAAACATCCCAGAACCACACAGGGGGACCTAGTGAATGACCTGCAGAGAGCTGGGAACAATGTAACAAAGGCTACCATCAGTAACACACTACGCCGCCAGGGACTCAGATCCTGCAGTGCCAGATGTGTCCCCCTGCTTAAGCCAGTACATGTCCGGGCCCGTCTGAAGTATGCTAGAGAGCATTTGGATGATCCAGAAGTGGATTGGGAGAATGTCATATGATCAGATGAAACCAAAGTAGAACTGTTTGGTAGAAACACAACTTGTCCTGTTTGGAGGAGAGAGAATGCTGAATTGCAACCGAAGAACACCATACCTACTGTGAAGCATGGGGGTGGCAACATCATGCTTTGGGGCTGTTTCTCTGCATAGGAAACAGGACGACTGATCCATGTACATGAAAGAATGAATGGGGCCAAGTATGGTGAGATTTTGAGTGCAAACCTCCTTCCATCAGCAAGGGCATTGAAGATGAAATGTGGCTGGGTCTTTCAGCATGACAATGATCCCAAACACACCACCCGGGCAACAAAGGAGTGGCTTCGTAAGAAGCTTTTCAAGGTCCTGGAGTGGCCTAGCCAGTCTCCAGATCTCAACCCCATAGAAAACCTTTGGAGGGAGTTGAAAGTCCATGTTGCCCAGCAACAGCCCCAAAACATCACTGCTCTAGAGGAGATCTGCATGCAGGAATGGGTTAACATACCAGCAACAGTGTGTGACAACCTTGTGAAGACTTACAGAAAACGTTTGACCTCTGTCATTGCCAACAAAGGATATATAACAAAGTATTGAGATGAACTTTTGATATTGACCAAATACTTTTTTTCCATCATATTTTGCAAATAAATTATTTCCAAATCAGACAATGTGATTGTCTGGATTTGTTTCCACATTTTGTCTCTCATATTTGAGGTATACCTATGATGAAAATTACAGGCCTCTCTCATCTTAAGTGGGAGAACTTGCACAATTGGTGGCTGACTAAATACTTTTTTGAAAGAAATATCTCTATAGGGAATAGATAAAACGTAAGAGAATAATATCAAATTCACTGTGGTTATATACTCTTAAATTTATTAAAATACCCATACGGGTTGAAACGCGTAGAGGATTCACCCTGCCACTACACAAAACTGCTATTCTGCTATTAGTCTATCTAACAGACGGAGACTGGAGGAGAATTTCTACCGCATACTGTGTAAGTACTGAAGAGCGGTAACAGAATCAAGATTAGAGGTCTTCCAACACCTCGTAATAGACTTGCGCAGTCTGAACTACCTGGAGGTTCCGGAAACCAGGTGACGTAGGAATCTTGGAAACCGCCAGTGTGCGGTCGGTTGTTTGTAGCAGAGCGGCGGAGATACAAAGTGGAGTCACGGTAAGAAGGCGGATAGCCTTAAATTACACAGGATCATAACGGAGATTTCCATAAAGTATTCAAGTCCCACAGACTAACCTTTTTGCAAATCTTATACAGCGCCGGTGAAAAAGACCGACGGCTGTTGTTACTTGGGACAATCAGTTTTGAAAAGAGACTAAGACTTGGCTTTTTACCTTGCTGTAGCGGACCTGTCAGATGTTTTATTGTTTATAAACTTTTATGATAAACCTTTGACCAGGAACAGACATTATTTTTACATCATTTTTATAAACTTTTAACCAGGAACAGACATCATTTTTATCATTATTTAAGCCATTTCATAGAAATATATCACACTTTATGTGTTTGGTGCGATTTCCAGCATTCATTTATTTATCTTGTTCATATATTCAATTAGACATTATTGTTTGTTTCAGAGAGTGTGTGAACGGTTGTATGAGCAACTATAGTTGGGAGTGAATGTATATTGTATTTTTGTTTTTGAGCTTGACTATTAATTGTTGATTTAGATCTGTCCATTAAATAAATATTTTAATAAATTTAAGAGTATATAACCACAGTGTATTTGATATTATTCTCTTACGTTTTATTTATTCCCTATAGAGATATTTCTTTCAACATATCTACTTAATCTCCCGCTTTAAGCGCCCACTGTTTTATAATAATTTTTTGTATTTAAACTGTTACTATCCAGGAAGGGGATAGTTTTACAGTGAGGCAGTGGAGATTAGATTCAGCGCTTCACCCACACTATTGGTTTAAATACTTTTTTGCCTCACTGTATATAGACACATATACACACTCATACACATATATATACACATACACTCATTTACACACACACACACACACACACACATATATACATAGACACTCACACATGTACAAACATACATACACACACTCACGCACATACACACATATACACATGTACACACACACATATATACAACATACAGTGTGGGAAATGCAAAAAACAAACAAACAAAAAAGTAATATTGAAATCCAATTCACCCTGTACTATATTAATGTTTTACTTTATGAATGTAATGTATTTTTAAAAATATACACTCATTTAAAATCTGACTGCAACATGTTCCAAAAAAGTTGGGGCAATTTAGGACTTAAAGCGATGTGACATGTTGAAATAATAAGGTGATATGAAACTGGTGAGGCAATTGTGTAATCATAGTATATAAGGAGCCTCCAAAAAAGGTCTATTCCTTGAAGAGGAAGGATGGGTCGAGGCTCACCAATCTGCCAAAAGATGCATCAGCAAATAATCCAACATTCCCCAAAGACAAATTGAGGGCATTTCACCTTCTACAATGCACACAATATAATTAAAATATTATTGGCAAGGCCAAAAAAACACTTTTGAATGCTTGTGATCTCTGATCCCTCAGACGTCACTGTCACAAAATCCGTCATGAGTCTGTAAGGGATATCCTGTCATGGGCGCGGGAATACTTTTGCAAACCTTAGTCAGTCAGCACCCTTTGCTGCTGCATCCACAGATGCAAGTTAAGGTTTTACTTTGCAAAGCAGAAGCCATACATAAACACTGTCCAGAAGCACCACCGACTTCTCTGGGCTCGGTTTCATCTGAGATGGGCAGTAAGCACAGTGGAGTTGTGTTTTGTGGTGCAACGAATCAATATTTCAAATGTTTTTTGGAAAAAACAGCCGTTGTGTTCTCCGGGCTAAAAAGGAAAAGGACCATCCAAGCTGTTATCAGCATCAGGTCCAAAAGTCAGCGTCTGTCATGGTTTGGGGGGGTGTCAGTGCCCTTGGCATGGGTAACTTGCACATCTGTGAGGGCACCATTAATGCAGAAAGATATGTATACATTTTTGGAGCAGCATATGCTGCCATCTAGACGTCGTCTTTTCCAGGGATGTCCCTGCATTTTCCAGCAAAACAATGCTAATCCACATTCTGCCCGGATTACTAGCGCATGGTTCTGTAAGCAGAGAGTGCAGGTGCTAGCATGGCCTGCCTGCAGTCCTGACCTTTCTCTGATTGAGAACTTGTGGTGCATTATGAAGCGCAAAATAAGGCAATGAAGGCCTTGCACAGTTGCGCAACTGAAGACATGCATAATTGATGGGGGAAAATTCTGCTTGCTAAACTTAACCAACTGGTGTCTTCAGTGCCCAAACGCTGAATAAGTGTTATTAAAAGAAAAGGTGATGTTACACAGTGGTAAGCAGTCTACTGTCCCAACTTTTTTGGAGTCTGTTGCAGTCATCTGATTTGAAATGAGAGTATATTTTCAAGGTGAAATTATTTTTCAAATTACTCTTTTTGTTTGTTTTTTGCATTTTGCATACTGTCCCAAATTTTTTGGAAATAGTTGTACACACACACACATTTGCAAAACAATCTTTTGATAAGAGGAATAAAATACAGAAGTAACTGGCTGATATTACTTAAAAGACAATTAAATACAGTAGAACTGCATAATTAACAAATGCAAAATAAATTCCCTTACATCTCTCTGCCCACTTTATTATGTGACAGCAATCAGTGGACCACAGATAATATATATATATATATATATATATATATACACTTGCTCAGGAGCTGGTACCTCAGAATGTGTGCACATAAAAGGACTGTACACAATTTGATATTGAAGTAAATTGTGGTTTTTACTTTAGTATCCCTTAAAGAGATTGATGTTTACAAAAAAAATCTGTTTCTTGGGCTTTAATAGAAATGGTCACTCATAAAAGTCAGTGTGTACCCAATTCATATAGAATGGGGTTTGAGGTCTAGACATTCGTTAAGACTGTTGCTGGGTCTCATTGTTCAAATACTAGTTTTATGAACCAGGTGTATTGAATCTAGGACATTAAACATAATGTTGCATTTTATTTATTTTTCCATTTTTTTTTTATTGAGTGTTGAAAATATACATACATGTATCTTACAGTAAGGTAAATGCAGTCACAATTCTAATATAACAAGCGATTGTCAGAGAAAATAGTAATTGCAATTAACACACTGGAAAAAGTGATAAACCTTAAAATAGAAAGCTAAGAGAAACCTGTTGCGAAGAGTAGAAAATATCGCATGTCAACCCTCAAAAAAAAAATTTCCCGCCCCCTTCAAACTAATGAGGCCACTTTTGGACCCCTAGGACAAACAAATTGTATATCAGGTGGATTATAATAATATGAGGCCACTTATGGACCTCCAGAATGCTATTAAAACATATCAACAATGAATAGATATATTAACAACAAATGTATCCAGGATAATGAGGCATGGCACAAAGTATAAAATTGAATCTGGAGACCTGTAAAGTTATATTGAACTACTAGGTGTTGGCTAGGGGCTCTTATACTACTCAGCCACAATCTCATGGTATAAGAATTAGGAAACAAATGTAGGTAGAGTAGTCAAGGGGTGCATTTCCACCAATCTGTTAAGTAAATGTCTAGCATGTTAGTTAAGACGTAGGTTATATTAAGGAGAGAACTAGGTTTACTACGACTATGGGGGGAAGTAAAGCTCAAAAGGTATTCAAAATTTATCGTTTGGGAAGCAACCTAGAGTATCATGTCTCAGCAAGACAGCTTTGATGTATAGCATTATCCTTTCATTTGAACATGGGCCCTATGCTCTACAACAGGAAACTGGTTGGCATGATCTGTGTCTCACTATGACGATAGATTATTACAACAGAATTGGATATAGGGTATAAATAGAGGATAAACAACCCCTGGTATCAGACCACCCATTATGGCCCTATGTGACATGAGCAAACTCAGCAGATTAGGTAACTGGGAGTCCCTAAAGCAGATTAAGCAAAAATTGTATATTGTACAGCAATGAAAAGGGGAGGTAAAACAAAAGAAGAAAAACAAGATGCTCTCAAGATAAATTATCACCTCACATCTGTCACAAGTCAACGTACTTACAAACCTATTAATCAACGTTAAGAACAAAAAACAAAAGCAAAAAAGAGACCAACTGACTAATTGTGCAGGCATATGGTAGCGTTAAATCAGTATCCAATCAGTATCCAGTATCCAAAATTACCCTAACGTTAACATACACTGAAGACTTAGCAGTCTTGCTATCTAAAACATCTAGCGATTAAACTAAAACTAAAGTTCTTCTTTCAGCAAAAAGTCATTAGGCCCCTTTTCGCATGGAAAATTATTTTCTGATCGTTAGGGGGATATGTAAGATGTAAGATTTCACTGCACTGAAATACTTTTCTTAAATGTATATCATCCTACTCCTGTTTTGAAGTGGAAGGTGAAGATAGGATTAATGGCCCAGTTCAGTGAGCGGTCTTTCCTGCTGGAATACTGGCTTAGTGTTATGGAATGCTCACCAGATAATTTCCCGGTTGTCTGCTCCACCATCTGCCCAAGAATTGAGGTTGCAATTACCCAGTCCAAATAATGGCACTTTCTAGGTAGAGAAGGCGCACATACATAGGATTGGAGGCCATTGATCTCCACGGCTGCACCACTTCCATTATATTCACAGTTAAGGGGATTCTCAGCACTAGACTCCCTCCGGATCTTAGAAGTCTCCACCATTGCCACACTCTCTAGCTGCCACAGCCACTCCACATGCCCGATCTCCCTCACCGGGCAACAGAACTCGGAAGACATCTCAGAGGTAGGTAGTGGCAGTATGAGATGATCTGCAGAGTCGTCCTCCCACGAAACTACTATCACAGCCGGTGGGGTCTCTGTGCTGCTAATTGCATGTTATGCCAGCATCGGAGCAAATAAGGTCTTCAAGTCTCTGCGGAGGCTGTGGAAGTGCTCCTCCACACTTGTACGCAGCTCCTCCAGAATTGAGTCGATCCTTGTCGCCATGGTAGTAATTTTCATACACCAAGTAATTGTAGCTCAGTATCCTGAATACCGGTTCTGAACAATGCGCTGTTCATTATGCAGCTCACGTCGGCTGCTATACCCGGATCTACCGGGGGGGGGGGGTTAGGTGAAGGCCTCAAATGCATACACAGTGCCACTGCAGACCCACCGTTCCAGTACCTCAGTACTTGAGTTAAAGACTTTTAAGCAGATCTAGATATTCCTTGGGCTATTATTAGTTAATCCTCGCAATTCTTGATTGTGGATGGAAATTTTATACACTGATTTACAGCGGATTAATCAGTGAGTCCTCAGAGTGCTAAAGTAAGTCGGCCATCTTGGTCACTGCCCGGAAGCATCCCCCATAATGTTGCATTTTAAACACAACACTTGCTCAGAGAGCCTATCATCTGGCAATGACTCAATTTACATAATTGTTAGCATTATACAAGCCCCCTCTCTCTGATCAGCTGCAATATTTAAATTGCTGGTTCACTGAAAATATCTATGTATGCTTCACATGCACGTGCAGAGAAAAATCCTGTGTGTAAAACAACGATTGCCTGTACTAGAAACATATTTGCCAATAGATGTATATTATAAATATGTTTCTATCCAAACATGCAATTAATCTATGTGCATTTATTTTGACTGGAATGTCCCTTTACGTGTAACCCTATGCTTGTTTTTATTTCACTTTAAGCAACTTGGTAGCTTTTAGAGGAAAATTAGCATCTCAGAATATGTTGCTTAGCAACTCTAGCCCGATGATGTAAAAAGATAGTTTTGCTTTTTTCACTTTCACCTGTGATGGATTCGAAACATGCAATATATTTAAGAGCATTTAATAAACTCTATTTCTATTTATGTCAGACCAATATTTAGTTACTATATTTTCCTCATGCTTTAAACAGTATGTTATTGATTTATTTGTTAATTTCTTACTACTATTAATATATCAGTATGTAATATGTTGTATTCATATATATAGGTACCTCTTCTATATAGTATATTGGAGTCAACATAAATTTTAAATATTTATATGATTTTATTGAATATGTGTGAGTTCATACATGTTTCACATTTGGAAATACTAGTTATAAAGGACATTTTGTCCTTTATGCTTGGCATACAAACAGTTGATTCCATGGGCTAAATGCTAATTATTGCAAATTATCATTTTTTTTTTTTACTCCTACTGATTCCAAGGGAGGAAAAAAAAAATAACCACCTACTGCCACAATTTGGCAAGAGCAAAATAAAAATCTGTCAGCTTTGTAGTCTGCTGAATCGTGTTATTTGTCTGTAGCTATCAGTTGGCCTTAGTCATAAATAGTAAATAGGATATAGATATGTTCTGCAAAATCTTCTGTTAAAGGAAAGTTACTCAACATAAAATCTTAATTATAGTTGAAGCAACTATGCGAAAGAAAAGTTTTTTTATAATGTATACAAACAGCCAATGAGCATTATTAGATGCTTTTCTAAAATCTTGTGAGATTTTATAGCAGGAAAACAAAGTGACTCCCTTGCAAGTACTAAGCCAATACCCAGATTGTTTTTTTGTTACCTAGACATGTTTATTAGGGATGGGCGAAGGTGTTTATATTCAAATGTAAATGTTAGAACAAATGTTATTGTAGAAATTAAATTTACATAATTGAATGTTGATAAGAACGAATATTCTCAAAAATTCTATAATCGAATGCTATTTACAGTTTTCAAATGTCACTTTCAAATTTGAATGTTCATAATTAGATCGAATGTCCAAATTCGAAATTTCAAATGTAACATTCAATTTAACAAATACTTTTTAGAAGTTCAATAGTTCATGTGGTAGGGAATTTAGTAAATTGATACAAATATATAAATTAATTTTTTTTCTAATTTGAATATTGCATAATTCGAATATTGCATTTAAAGAAAACATTAGAAATACTATTACATATAAATAAATTCAAATTTTTTTAATTCAAATATTGCGTAATTTGAATATTATATTTAAAGAAAGCATTTGAAATACTATTACAAATATATCAATTTGAATTTTTCAAATTCAAATATTGCATAATTTGAATACATGAAATGAATGTTAGAATGTTGTACAAACATTCAAAATTTGAAACAAACGAACGAATGTATTATAATATGTTTAATTTTTCAAATGTTGCCAAACATTTGCCCATCCCTAATGTTTATGTGATATTTTCTAGTCAACTTTTTACAGATTTGCTATATCAGTTCCAAGTGATTTAACATATTTCCCTTTAAAGATGTGTAAAATGAATGTGCTTGAAAATAAATTGGGATTTTTGAACTGTTGGGTAATGATTAAAAAATCTACTTACTTTTTTTGTTAAAATTATAATAATAGTTAATTACTGAAAATGCAGATACTTGTTAACATCTTTATAACAGATTTCTCTGTATTGCTCTCAAGTAGGGAATAAAAAGAGAAGCAACTTTGCAAACTAGCTCTTGAATAGTAATTGCTATCTGTAGCACAATAGAAGGAAAGTATGCCCACATTTAAATGATCATTGAAAACAATTACAGAGCGCCATCCTAATAAATTATGTGTTTAGAAATATTGCTGTGCCAAAATGCTTATTTCAGAATTGTCTTTTTTTTAAAACTCACAAAAGCTCATAAAATGACTCAATGCTCCATTAGATAATTGTATTGTCATTACGTATCATATTATAACATGTCACTGTCAAAAAAAAATATTGTTACACTATGAAGGAGGAGAGACAGGTGATAAAATGCTAATTTAGTTGTACACTCTCTTAAATCACTGTCCAAGTCAAAATAAAATTGAACATTAACTGGCATTGGAGACATTTTTACCCTAAGAAAATCTGTTTAAATTGCATGGATGTCTGATATGACTGATTTAGACCATGTTGTTCTTTTTAATTTGATCAAATTTATGTTAGTATTGTATTGTATTGTATTATTGTATATATGTGGGCAATGTGTGTTTCTTTATGGGAATGTGTGTATGTGTGTGAATAAAACTATTTTATGTTTCTTAGTATGTGTGTAGATAGATAATGTGTATGAATATATTTTACAAATACTGTGTATATATATATATACAGTATATATATATTTGTGTGTGTAGATAGATAGATACTGTGTGCATATATATTTTATATACTGTGTATATATATATATATAGAGAGATAGATAGATAGATAGATAGATAGATATGAGTGTGTGTGTCTGTGTGTAGATAGATAATTTGTATGAATATATATTATAAATACTGTGTGTGTGTCTATATATGTTTAAGTATGTGTATGTGTTTGTAAATAGATACTGTGTGTGTATATTTATTTTATATACTGTATATATATATATATATATATATATAATATATACTCTCTCTCTCTTTTACTGCCTTTCAGTCTGTATTTTCATAGGTACACAACCATCTTTGAATATAGAATAGAATATTAGAATATACTTTACCGTCATTATATTTATGGTAATCTATCATGGATACCAGACCAGCTTGCCATTGTATATCTAAAGAAGGTGAATATATTTTATTTCTTTCAAAAATACGTTTGGCCGGTTTATGTAGCGTGTAAACATCTTGCTGATTTAAAAATGTTACAATTTTTTTTCTGTTGAATCCATATTTTTTAGATGCTTTGTACAGATTTTCAACACCGCCTACGGCGCATAATGATCGCCATAAACAGACTCCATTCTTTAGGCAGTATACAGCAAGTTTTTTAATAAAACATTGATTTATATGTTTTTTTTTACTAAATACGTGTGAGGTATTAGTCTGTTTTGAGTAAAATACATGTCCTAACATGCCGTGTAGCATTTCTGGCAAAAGACAAGTCCTGACATGCCTTATTAAACCTATTGAACATTATAGAGGATATATATATTAAGATTTTTTTTTATTTATTTTTTAATATCAATTTTAAATCAAATTAATATTAAAAACACTTTTTAATATCCATTTAATATCAGATTCATATCAAAATCCCTTTTTAATATCAATTTTATATCAAACTGATATTAAAAGGGGCGTAAAAGTGGGAGTGGAAAGGGGCGGGGTTAGGGGAGAAGAAAGGGGCGTGTCCACCTGTCAAAATGAGTTTGACATAACCTCCTTACTATTACTACTGCTATGTATAGTGGTGAGCTAACACATTTGTACCCTGTGCCTGAAGGTCAGCTTGAAATTTCTGGAAGTTTGTTGCAATCTTTGATCAATTTTTCTCTTTTGTCCACTTCCAGGGAGATTAGCTACAGTGCCATTGGCTGTACACTTCTTAATAATGTTGAGCACAGTGGACACAAGAACATTAAGATCTCTGGTGATGGACTTATAACCTTGAGATTGTCCATGCTTTTCCACAATTTTTCTTTTCAAATCTTCAGACAATTCTTTTCTGCTCTTTCTCTTCTCCATGCTCAGTGTGGCACACAGAGACACACAACAGAAAGGTTGAGCCAATTTTTCACCATTTTAACTAGTTGCCAGTGGGATTTCTTTATTGTCAGCACCTGTTAATTGGTAAAGGTGAGTTTAATTACAATTTACAGGAGCATTACAAACTTGGAATGCAATTATTTATTACAATTTTGAGGAGGTGACAATAATTTTGTCTTGTCCATTTTGGAGTTTTGTGTGGAATGTGTCAGATTTGGCTTTTTTTCCTCCACTTTTTTGTGTCATATCAATACAAATAAAATAAATAAACATGAAAATGCCTAAGCATTTGTAATTGCAACAATTTTCTGGGCGAAGCGGTGCATTATCTGACAGAAATGCAGGGGTGCCAATATTTTTGGCCATGACTGAATATATATATATATATATATATATATACACAGGGAGTGCAGAATTATTAGGCAAATGAGTATTTTGACCACATCATCCTCTTTATGCATGTTGTCTTACTCCAAGCTGTATAGGCTCGAAAGCCTACTACCAATTATGCATATTAGGTGATGTGCATCTCTGTAATGAGAAGGGGTGTGGTCTAATGACATCAACACCCTATATCAGGTGTGCATAATTATTAGGCAACTTCCTTTCCTTTGGCAAAATGGGTCAAAAGAAGGACTTGACAGGCTCAGAAAAATCAAAAATAGTGAGATATCTTGCAGAGGGATGCAGCACTCTTAAAATTGCAAAGCTTCTGAAGCGTGATCATCGAACAATCAAGCATTTCATTCAAAATAGTCAACAGGGTCGCAAGAAGCGTGTGGAAAAACCAAGGCGCAAAATAACTGCCCATGAACTGAGAAAAGTCAAGCGTGCAGCTGCCAAGATGCCACTTGCCACCAGTTTGGCCATATTTCAGAGCTGCAACATCACTGGAGTGCCCAAAAGCACAAGGTGTGCAATACTCAGAGACATGCCCAAGGTAAGAAAGGCTGAAAGACGACCACCACTGAACAAGACACACAAGCTGAAACGTCAAGACTGGGCCAAGAAATATCTCAAGACTGATTTTTCTAAGGTTTTATGGACTGATGAAATGAGAGTGAGTCTTGATGGGCCAGATGGATGGGCCCGTGGCTGGATTGGTAAAGGGCAGAGAGCTCCAGTCCGACTCAGACGCCAGCAAGGTGGAGGTGGAGTACTGGTTTGGGCTGCTATCATCAAAGATGAGCTTGTGGGGCCTTTTCGGATTGAGGATGGAGTCAAGCTCAACTCCCAGTCCTACTGCCAGTTTCTGGAAGACACCTTCTTCAAGCAGTGGTACAGGAAGAAGTCTGCATCCTTCAAGAAAAACATGATTTTCATGCAGGACAATGCTCCATCACACGCGTCCAAGAACTCCACAGCGTGGCTGGCAAGAAAGGGTATAAAAGAAGAAAATCTAATGACATGGCCTCCTTGTTCACCTGATCTGGACCCCATTGAGAACCTGTGGTCCATCATCAAATGTGAGATTTACAAGGAGGGAAAACAGTACACCTCTCTGAACAGTGTCTGGGAGGCTGTGGTTGCTGCTGCACGCAATGTTGATGGTGAACAGATCAAAACACTGACAGAATCCATGGATGTCAGGCTTTTGAGTGTCCTTGCAAAGAAAGGTGGCTATATTGGTCACTGATTTGTTTTTGTTTTGTTTTTGAATGTCAGAAATATATATTTGTGAATGTTGAAATGTTATATTGGTTTCACTGGTAAAAATAAATAATTGAAATGGGTATATATTTGTTTTTTGTTAAGTTGCCTAATAATTATGCACAGTAATAGTCACCTGCACACACAGATATCCCCCTAAAATAGCTAAAACTAAAAACAAACTTAAAACTACTTCCAAAAATATTTAGCTTTGATATTAATGAGTTTTTTGGGTTCATTGAGAACATGGTTGTTGTTCAATAATAAAATTAATCCTCAAAAATACAACTTGCCTAATAATTCTGCACTCCCTGTATATATATATATATATATATATATATATATATATATATATATATATATACACACAATATATATATCTGTGTGTGTGTGTGTGTGTGTGGCGTGTCTCTGTGTAGATCAGGGATGGGGAACCTTGGCCCTCCAGATGTTTCAGAACTACATTTCTCATGATGGTTAACTAGACTTCAGAGTGCCTAAGCATCATGGGTAATGCAGTTCTGAAACATCAGGAGTTCCAAGGTTGCCCATTACTGGTGTGGATAGATAGACAGACAGACATACAGATAGACAGGCAGGCATATGGATGAAAGGGGAGACAGATGGACAGATAGACAGGCAAACAAATGGATGGATGGGCATAGAGATGGATTGATGGACAGTCGGGTGGACTATGTTCTTTTAAATTATATATTGGTTTGGTGTTTATAGAAGTAATGTTCATTACCATGATCCAAGCACCCAGGTGGCTGATTTTGGTGGGCAGAACATCCAATAATAAAAATGTACTTACTGTATATGTATTTGTTTCTATTTTTTTTTTGAAGGCTTATGATATTTATTTCACTTTTTTCTAAAATATTAATTAATTCAATTATTTCTTTAGAGTTTCTTAGGGCCCAATTATTTAAATATCATTGACACAGAGAAATCATGCAAAATCCTTTTTTTTAAGAATTATTGTAATGTAGTTGAGGTTCCTTTGCATGCAGAATAATACATAGAGAGATTAACAGCTGTCAAGAGCTAACACTTTAGATCATCTGGCCCTTAGTGTTAATATTACATCCTGTTTTTAAAATGTATTCAAGCACCATTTATGTTTTCATTATAACGAGTTGCCAAATAATATGTACCC
This sequence comes from Bombina bombina, assembly GCF_027579735.1. Classification (NCBI taxonomy): domain Eukaryota; kingdom Metazoa; phylum Chordata; class Amphibia; order Anura; family Bombinatoridae; genus Bombina; species Bombina bombina. Next base: position 122,809,329 of record NC_069508.1, read on the forward strand.
TAAAAAAATGTTTTAGTGCATATTTTCTAATGACTTTTCTGGGCAAGGGGAAAAAAATTATTAAACAAAAATGGAAAATATAGATTAGCTGTATCTATACACTTTTCAGGGCCGCATTTATAATAAGGCAGAGTAGACATCTGCCAACAGGCGCATTCCATAGAGGGGCGCCTTTCTCTGCCTATTATAAATACTGTTCTGTTGGCGACCTTAACTAAGATGACCACCAATGGTGAAATAAAAGATGGTGTTCATCTTTGTTATGGTTGCCGCAAGTATTACACATTTGCAGCATCCGGCTATCCCCGCACATACACAATGCTTGCAGCAGCCTTAACAAAGATGGCCACTGCTCACATGCAGTGCTGTTATCTTTTCTAAGGTCACTGGCACAGAGTTGAACAGTGAGGGGGAAGCACAGGGGGTGCGGGTGACGCTTCAGATTTTGGTGCCTACAGGCACTTGGGCTGTAAATCTTGCTCTGACAATGTCTGCAACTAGAACAAATTAATGCTATGGCAAAATCTAATGAGAAATAATGTTTTCCATAAATATTATGCTTCAGATTCCAGATGCCACTTTCCATCTCAATTTTCCCAAAAGACTTTTCGTATGTGGTACTGTTTCAGACAATATAATGTTTCCTGAGAAGCTTATATTTTGACACTCCCAGGCAAATAGCCAGAATAGGCACAGCATTAAGATGGTTTAGATTTAAGACAGCTGCTCTAACAAATAACTTTAGCCATTTACTTTATACCAAGAATCAAAACTGCATACTTAAGACATGATGTAGAGCTCAGCGGCTGTCTGATATTTGGAGTTATTGTAATACTGTTTTTCTAAGTCATGTTATTTGGTAAAGCAGAATACTGTGCTGAGCAGATCTACAAAATTACTCATCAAAGCAAGCTAGGTTATTTAATGATACAGAACAGTGTTTAAGCATTGTCAGTCTCCATCATGAGATACGATTTCCCAGCTTAGACCTAAAGTTCACATATTTCAGTGTCATTGAACTGTAGGTAAAATGGTATTGAAAATGCAGTCATTTCAAATAAAAACATCATGATTAACATTCCTAAGCACTAGAGGTTAAAAGAAGATAGCAGATGACAGAGGCATTAAATAAACACAGAATCTCTGTGGTTTAAATTTGTATAAATTTTGTTTTTTTAACACCGTCATGGAACATTTTGAAGAATTTGACCTTTACGGAGCACATCACCCTGTGCTAATTGCAATCACAAATTATTTTTATAGAATATTATAATTTAAATTGTATAGTTAAATGTGGTGTAAAAATTCAATTCATCTTTTAGAATTGATCAGCTTTATCAAATATAAGTCGAGCACCGCCTGGTATTAGTTGACTAATGGATGTAAGAATTGAGCTGGAATGGAATTCCATTATTTCATCTTGGGAGTTTCTTTACGTAGGGTGAGGCTAACACATCATGTGTTTTAAATACATGTTGAAACCATGAACATTTTAAAGAGAATAGAAAATGCAGATCAATGCATTCTTTTAAATAAAGGACCGTGAGTTGCTTTATTGTTAAATATAAATATATCTTTCAGGATGTATTAAGAAACGAAAAAGCTGTCAGCTATAACAATGGCAACTTAATGCATTTGTTAAATAACACTGTTTTATAATTGTATCTCTAATATTCGTGCTTATGAAATTTAGGTCCAGATGTTACGGTGAATTTGCGGGGCTATATAATATGTCTGGCAACCTTTTAATGTCTATGTATATTAGAAAGAAACAAATCATGTGGAACTTGAAAGAAAATTAATATTAATAAAAATAATAGTTCCATAAAGTTTAATATATTTGTATGGTGTTTTTGGTGATACATTTATATACTAGTTCATCTTTAAATTTCCAAGGCAACTTCTTCATATATTTAATTTGTATAGCCAACCAAATTTGTGTGTAATTTTTATAGACCAGTCCGATATGGATCAGCTGAAGAATTGGCATCTTAAATACTGATCTTTTATGATTGTTTTAGGGTATAATGTGTATGAAGGGTGGTCTGCATAAATAGAGAATTGTAATTTATTTTAAGCATTTGCTTAACTCACATTTTTTTTTTTTAATATGGTTATAAAACCTGTAGGTAAAAGACAACAAGACAACACTTCCTTACAGTAATTAAATAATTAGATCAATATAATTAAATTGGTTATAAATTTTGTGTTAATAGTGGTCTTGTTTATAAGAATGGAAGTTCAGAATTGTAATTTATTTGCTAAAAATCAATTTGGTTTCCAGATCTCCAGTCAGTCCATTTTGCTTATAAACTTGATAATATTCAGTTAAATTCATGTTCCCTAAAAAAAAATATTTCCCCCGTTCCTTTCCTTTTTTTTTTTTTCTTCGCCAAAATCCCTGAAACAAGATAATCACTGAAGCAAGTGAAATTCCTGGATCTGTGCTATGTAATTCATTGAATATTTGTCATGCTTTTGTAAATAATACAAGAAATAATACAATGGATTTATGTACAAGTTCAAAATTAATTAAAAGGAATTTTTGCATCCTCTATTCTTTTCAAAGAGGAAGAATGTTCATCACTCATAAACAAAGACAAATAATATTTTAGTATACCTGGACTTTCTTGCAAAACAACTGGCCATAACTTTAACCCCTTAACGACCACAGCATACCTTGTACATTGCTGGATGTTAAGGGTTTTCCTGCCTATAATAACGCAGATCTTGCTGCCAGTAAGTGAGGCTATCATAGCCTTCATCCATCCATAGAAAAACCAGCAACCTACGGGGTGCATCACTGGTCGTCAAGGGGTTAATTTCATTGGATGTCTATAGCTCTCTTATTCGCCATCATTGGAGAAAACAAAACAAAGAATTCTCGTATATATTTGTTAGTTTTAAATGATTATTTATTTACAGAACTATAGCAAATTCTGCTGAAGTAAACAAAACTGATAGCCGATTACAAAACTCAAGTTAAAAATATTATATTTATATTTATGATATTTTCTCATAAAACAGTTTGTGAGGATAACCATTCTATATCTTAAAATACTGATGTATTTAAAAAACCACATGACTAAAAGGAATGTGCACATCATTTTGCAAATTGAATTTATAAAGTGTAAGATACAAAATGTGCTTGTTGTGGCCGAACAAAGAAACAGTTGCTTTCATACTATATACAATATTATGGTGTATTTGGGTTCAGTTTAAATTTAAAGTTGCAAATAAGGTAGTAGGCTTGAGGGTTAATAATTCAGCAGCTCATACATGGGTCATAGGGCCCAATTCTGTAATGCTATCTGCTCAGGCAAAGATTATCTTAACACATCTGTGCGCTGAGTTCCTTCACAGGATTCTCTAATGGCAAATATTGCTTTAATAGCTTTGTATCTTGCTAAGAAGCATACTGTATGATTCTGTATTTAAAAGAGAGATGCATACATTACAATATTGTGCTCAATAAAATAGGCAGTTTAAAAAGCACATTGAAAGTACACGTTAGAAATCATCATTAAAGAATGAATAACAATTTGTTTTAATAGGATACATTAAAATTGTTCAGCAAAATGGGAATTTAAATTATATAGTAACATTTTTACTTAAAGGGACTTAAAACCCCCAGTTTTTCTTTCATGGTTCAGATAGAGTATACAATTTTAAACTACTATCCATCTTACTTATATTATCAAATTGTCTTTGATTTGTGTTATCCTTTGTTGAAAGGGATGCAAGCTCAGGAGTTTGCACATGTCTGCAGCCCTATATGGCAGCAGTTTTGCAACAATGTTATACATAAGCAAGAGAACTAGATAGCAGCACTATTTCCTGTCATGTAGTACTTCAGGCATGTGCACACTACCTATCTAGATATCTGTTCAACAAAGAATAACATGAGTACAAAGCAAATGTAATAAAATAATTAATTGAAAACTTTTTTTTAAATTGTATTTTCTATATGAATAAAGAAAGAAAAATTTGGGTTTTATGTCCATTTACAGTACAAAGGAAAAATAATGCACCCAGTAAATAATCATATTTACTATAAAACACTATGTCAAAATACTAAGTCAAAGGGACAGTCAAGTCCAAAAAAAATCTTTTGTGATTTAAATAGGGCATGTAATTTTAAACAACTTTCCAATTTACTTTTATCACCAATTTTGCTTTGTTCTCTTGGTATTCTTAGTTGAAAGCTAAACCTAGGAGGTTCATATGCTAATTTCTTAGACCTTGAAGGCCGCCTCTAATCTGAAAGCATTCTGACAGTTTTTCACCACTAGAGGGCGTTAGTTCATGTGTTTCATATAGATAACATTGAGCTCATGCACATGAAGCTCCTAGGAGTGAGCACTGATTGGCTAAAATGCAAGTCTGTCAAAAGAACTGAGATAAGGGGGCGGTTTGCAGAGTCTTAGATACAAGATAATCACAGAGGTAAAAAGTATATTCATATAACTGTTGGTTATGCAAAAATGGGAAATGGGTAATAAAGGATTATCAATCTATTTAAACAACAAAAATGTTGATGTTGACTGTCCCTTTAAAATTTACCCAAAATACAAAAATGAAAGTGAACTTTTTTTTTCTTTTAGGGCTCATCCTACTATCTAAGCAGAACTCAGTTTTATCTCTTCAAATAAAAGTCTGCAAATTTATTCCAAAATACATGACACACTGAGTGCACTGGTAGAAAAAGAAATGTATGCAAGCTTAGGATACTCTGTACCCAGTCTCTATTGTAATACCCAATATGAAAACATTGCAATTTAAAGGGATAGTCTAGTCAAAATTAAATTTACATGATTCAGATAGAACATGCAATTTTAAGCAACGTTCTAATTTAATCCTATAATCATTTTTTCTTTATTCTCTTGGTATTTGAAAAAAGAAGGAATGTAAGCATAGGAACCGGCCCATTTTTGGTTCAGCATCTGGGTAGCGCTTGCTGATTGGTGGCTACCCGAATCGCTACCCAGGTTCTGAACCAAAAATGAGCCAGCTGCAACATTCTTGCTTTTTGCTTTGGAATATGTCAGATTTGGGGGGTTTTCTCCACTTTTTTGTGGATCAGAGGAAGGGGATACTTTGTCACTGAAACTTCACATCTGTCACAGTAAAGAAATTTAAATGACCAGAGAGTGCAAGCCTCTGTTTATTTCTGCATTATTTATTGTTAGCACCCTGGCAGTTGTTTGATTAGAGAGAGTGCACATCCTTCTAACATATATATCTTTATATATATATATATATATATCTTTATATATATATATATATATTTATATATTGATATAGATATATAGGTATAGATATTTATTTTTAAATTAGCGCGCCTGATCTTTTGCTTGCATGCTACCTTTTTACTTTTAACTTGTAACACGTGCAAGAACCCGGCCGCATTTAAATGTAACTACAAGCACAGTTAGCATGTAAGCAGAAAAAATATTATCTGGCCCATATTGTTTCAGGCACATTTGGAAAGCTCTAAATCTTTACATCATTTTTCTACTAATTTAATACATGCTGCACTCATGTTCAGATTATAATTTTGTTTTGAGACATCGTAATAATTTTTTTTTCTATTGCATCTAAAAGAGGACATTTAAAAAAAAAAGCTAAACTTTGTTTTCCCAGAATAAACCAATATTTTCTTGTCAGTCTTGGAAGTATGTGGCCCTTTTCACCAGTAGAACTGGTAAAGTTGTCATAATCAGCCAATGAGCATAAGTAGGAAGTAACAACTAGAAATGTGCATTTGACGGTTTTGTGAAACTTTGAATTTGGAAGAAGTTAGCCCTTTGTGTCGCTCGACTATTTTCATTTACGGATTTATTCTTGTGCAACAGCAAGATGCTAAAATCTGTGCAAATAGAGATTTTAGCATGTTGCTGTTGCGCAAGAATGCATTGGGCAACAAAAATAGCCGAGCGAAACAAAGGGCCTTATTCGGAAGTTTATGATAACTTCAAATTCAGAACTCTGAACTAGAAGTCAATGATAATAGTATTAGTTTCAATTTAAATTTAAAATATTTTCAAAGTGTACAAAGCCCCTAATTTTATGTATAACACATCTTTCTTCCAACCAGACTTAGATACACATTACACTTCAAGCACAAATAAATATAATTAACAAAAATAGATATGAAAGTAGTACATAATATAATATGTTTGCTTTAAAAATATTGTGTTAGTAAATTTACTCCAAATAGTAGATATCAGTTCATAAATATCATTTTTGAGGAAGCAAGACAACTGTTAAAAACTGACTTATGCACAGAAATAATGGTTAATATAAAATCAATGTTTTTAGTTGTAACCGCAGAGTGTTGATGGACGTGACACAGTATTTTAGGATCTGCGTGGCCCATAGCAGCTGTGGCATTGAAACAAAACAAGCTTTATTAAAATTGGAATGTTATAGAACCTCATATTTGAGATTGCAAGTGAGATGTGTAGAGCAATATAATTAGAGAATTAATAGTCACAGCTGATGCATAAAGGGATGTATTTCAAGAAGAAAGTGTGTTCTAAGCAATTTTTTAATGAGCAAGCTCTAAAAACAAACCTGATTTTAGAACAACAATTGTCCTCTTGTGATGCTAGAAAGGTCACGTTTGAGTACTATATGCGAGTTGTATTCACCCTAGAACCTAAGCCTATCAAAATCTTTTACCTTTGTGCTTTGCCAAGCTTGTGATTACAGACCTTTAGTTCTGCAATTAATCATAGTTTTCAGATTCTAAGGGGAGATTGTTAAGATAAATTTCATATTAGTATCAGGAGGTTTCTGCTTAACATTTTCAGCTCCTGCCTTTTGGTAATGGTTTAAAGAAATAAAAGACTCTAAATAATTATTATATTTTATTATAGAAAATAAAATAAAAAAAAACCTCAAAAAGTATTTTTTATATATTTTTGTAGAACATAGAAGTTTTATATATTTTTGTAGAACATGGAATTTTAACTAAGCTTATATTTTGTCACAACAAAATGTAATCTTTTGGACAATATTTACTGCTTTTTTTGTTGTCCCATGTTAAAAACAAATAATAAAATAATCTAGTAAACATAGCAGTTACTTATGGGCTACATTCATAGATGTTATTTAGACGGCAAAGGTACTAAGTTGTCCTTCCTCCGATAAAGCATGTAGTTAAAAAAATAAGAATAACAAAAACTTTATTTAATTCCATTATCAAAATATAAATAATCCTTTTTTATGCACACTTTCTGAGGAACCAACTCCACTAAGTATATGCAAGAGTTCCCATTATATATATATAAAATTATTATTATTTATTTATAAAGCTCCAACATTTTACGAAGCGCTATACAAAAGTACATTACAATGTTTAAGACTATACAATGGAGAGAAGTGCACAATCAGTTGTAGATGAACTTTTATACAAAGTGAGCTACAGTTAGATAGGCTCTTAAGCTTACAATCTAAAGGTTGTGCTCAAAAACTGTGATCTACATATATGCGTTTTGTGATTGGCTGATGGCTGTCAAATGATTCAGGGGCAGGAAAAATTAAAAAAGTAACTGAGATTTGTCAGAAAAAAAATCTAGTACTCATTTGAAATTCAGGCTGTGTTATTACATTGTCTTTGTCTTATTAGTTGATTATGCAATTATACTGTATTTACTCGTCCTTTAAGGTGAGATTGTGTTTGACATTTGATTGGGAATCACTTCTACTTTTTCCCAGTGTTTTGTTCCCTGCCATTAAGATTTGCCGTTCCCCAATACTGTACATGATATTTTATAACTCAAGCACGAACTGCTGGCAAAACAGAAAAAAAGAAACAATAGGAAAATAAATTTGGTATAAACCCCATTTTTCATTTGCTATATTTTCTGCCAGATCTGGGATAAAAGTTTGTAGTGTGTCTGTACTGTGTGTAGAATTATATACAAAGTTTTTTTTAATATGTGATTAAAATTCAGAACATTCATTCAAAATGATTTGATGCTGGTAAAAATAGAGAATAGTCCAAATATTTTAAAGGGACAGTACACTGTAAAATAGTTTTTCCATAAATGTATTTTAAATTACTTGTTATACCAACTGCAGAGTATAAAATATTTGAGACATTGCATTTTCGGGTTTATTTGTGTATCTGAATAGCTGGTTTTGTGCTTTGAAACCACAGCCTATTAAAATGGGTTGAGCTTCAGGTAATATCAGATCTCATTATGTTATAACTTTTATGTACACAGACTTGCTTCCTTATCTTATATTTGTCTGGAACACCAAAGCTCAATACATAGAGAGAACAATGGAAAATTATCATTTTATTACTTAACTATCATGCCCCCCACTGAGGGTGTAATCTATTCTGCTGGCTGTGTTTACTTAGGCTTGTCAATAGCATATACGCCAGTATCAAAACTTTCAGTATAGGTTGGGAAACCACAAGCTAAATCAGCTATTTCAAATGCTGAAATATGAGTAAAGGAGCTACTTGCAACCAATTTAATACACTCTAGCAGGTAAAAAGGATCATTGGGAATAATTTAAAGGGGAGAAAGTTTTTGGGTGAACTGTCCCTTTAAAAGGACATGCCAAACTATATTACATTGTTTTTAAATATCTACTTTATCTTTATTTGTCATTTTAAATGGCTGATCTGCTTGCTTAAATCGTCACCAATGAAGAAATGTAAAACAGAAACAGCATCAGAAATCAACCTCCCAGATAGAATGGGAAAAGAGACCAGCACATTTGAAAGGGTGTCATACTGCAGCTTTGAATACAATTAACTCTTATCAGCTGCTTGCACCTTTTATAGTCATTACTCACTTGAATTGTTGAAAGGTATGAAGCCATTATATAAAAAAGGACAGGAAATATCACCTTTTTTTTTTAAAGAAAGATTTTAATGGTTTCTTAAATGTGTACACTATAGACATAATTATTTTCCCTTTCATAATGCACTTTGATGTTTTATATGTTAAACAATCCTCAACAAGCTTGCATAAAAAAAGAAGGTCTTGTAAATATAAAAATGTCAATCAGTGCCCCACCTTTAAATACTTGTCTGAGCAACAGGAGAGATAGAGAGCTTTGGGATTAAACAAGGCCTGGCCTTTAGGGAGTTTCCAAACATTCTTCTTGTAACAAATAGTAAACTCTTCAACTCAGTGTAGTCATATGTTTTATTCATAGACCATCATAAGAGCCGCCAAGCAGATTATCATGCTTACATCAATGCTCTGTTGAGAGATAAATTCTTTAATAGTTGAACTGGCAGGGTCAGTTAGTCAAGAAGCCTGCTGGGTTACCAAATAATAAATAAAATGATAACAAAAACAACAAATTCAAACTATAAGCATTTTGGCCTTCAGTAACCAATCAATATATATTTTTTTTGTTGCTGTTAAGGCCATGTTAAGTCTTTGTCATTTTATATTACATAATCCTTTTCTATAAATTCCACTAGTAAAAAGGAAAGTATGCTTGTAGATCACTTAAAAATCTAACTGCACTGTAAATATCTCTTATTTTAAGGTTTATGATCAATGATTATGCTGGGTGCTGGGGATACTCTGCACCCAGGGGAGGAGGTACCATTGGTGCAGGAGGTGTAGTGGCACCAGGACTCAAGTGCTGGGGATGGGGGGGGCGGGCGTAGCAGTCAGTCTGTAGATAATATGGTTTTTATATTGCCTATTGAAAAATACATATATCATGGTTTTAACAACTGAATATTATTATTATTCAAAACATTTCTTTTATTAGCCCCTGAATATGTATTTTGTATGTGTCCTCCCTTAAAGGGACACTGAACCCACATTTTTTCTCTTGTGATTCAGATAGAGCATGCAATTTTAAGCAACTTTCTAATTTACTCCTATTATGAAATTTTCTTCATTCTCTTGGTATCTTTATTTGAAAAGCAAGAATGTAAGTTTAGATGCCGGCCCATTTTTGGTGACGCCCCTGGCTTGTTCTTGCTGATTGGTGGATAAATTCACCCACCAATAAACAAGTGCTGTCCAGTGTACTGAACCAAAAAATAGCTTAGATGCCTTCTTTTTTAAATAAAGATAGCAAGAGAACAAAGAATAATTGATAATAGGAGTAAAATAGAAAGTTACTTAAAATTGCATGCTCTATCCAAATCACAAAACAAAAAAAATTGGGTTCAGTATCCCTTTAAAGCAGCAATATGGCCACCCTAGTACATAGGTGAGTGCAGAATGCCCACACATTTTTTATTAGTGCAATCTGCAGGTCTATCTATCTATCTATCTATCTATCTCTATTGTAGGATCCAAGATACTTTAAGACATAAACAACTATGAATTGACAATGAATTCCCATTTTCCGTATCTTATATGCTACCCAGGAAAAAGAAAGATATAAATAGGGGAAGTGCCACCCTCCATCCTTGGTATGTAGCACGCTGGAATACTTTGGTAGTATCCCAATTTTTAAAATCTAGAACCCCCTAATTATGTAATTGCATCTGACTTTGCTACTATTTCCCTGGTAATTTAGAGATCCAATACGCAAAACATTTCTGACATCCATATGAAAGAGCAACATCTAAACATGTTGAACATCTTTTTTGGTAACAAAAAAAAAAAGAAGTTTTTGTGTGTGTATATATATATATATTTTAAAGACCCAGAGGATTTGCACCGTCACTGTAAAAGGACAGCTAGTGTGTCAGAATATCATCATGTGTTGATTAAATAGCAAAAGGATCCATCCAGCGAGTGCGGATCCTTTGGTATTATATATATATATATATAGGGGTTAATTCCCTGATCCTCACCTCTATCTTTTAAGATATGAAATAAAATTTGAAGCTTTTAACTTTAAGCGTCCCACGAGTGCTGCACTTTTTCTACTTTTAAATATATATATATATTATCTATCTATATACGTATATATATATATATATATATATATATATATGTATATATAAAATAGCATTATATCTATCTATCTCTCTATCTATTATCCTATCTATCTATCTATCTATCTATCTATCGTACGTATAGACGTGTGTGTGTATATATATATATATATATATACATATATAAATATATGTAAAAATATGAAGAATAAGATTAGATTATTTTTGGACTCCGTGCACTGGGAAACCTGAGAGTATTTTAAGTTCAGGAATCCTATTACTTAGGACAGTATAACCCCTTAGAGCAGGTACACATTTTTTCATATATAAATATATATATATATATATATGTACATAAATATATATATATAGACAATTAGAGATAAGCCGGCACAGCAACTTCTTAATAAAAGTCCACGTTTATTTAGTATCCATATAAAAAAGATTATCTCTAATTGTCTGTTCATGAATTTTCCCTACAAAGCTGAGCACCTTTCTGAGTCCATTCAGAAAACTGAAAAGCACAGTTCCATTTGTTCTATTTGATCGCAGGAGGTGATTGAAGGCGGTACTGGTCATCCGGCGAAGAAAGGGGCAGGATCTTTTCAGGTGCCGAGAACCAAGAAGGCTGTGGAGATCACAAGACGTGTGTAATTCCCCATAGGGGTTAAGGAGGTAACCTTCCAGCTTGTGAAGCACCCCCGTGTCTCATAGAGCTGCGGTAGCGGTCGTTAGAACAACGTGAGGTAGATTGCTCTGAGAGACTGGATGTAAGCTTTTACCCTTACCCTGGGGGAGTCCCGGCATATCGCATGGGTTCAACGAACTATTGACTGCTTGCTTGTTGTTTGAGCACAGGCTCATAGGGGTTTCTAACCTGTGTGTATATATATATATATATATATATATATATATATATATGTGTGTATATATATATATATATGTATATATATATATATATATATATATATATATATATATGTGTGTGTATATATATATATATATATATATAAAAAACATAGAAGGGGACTCCACTCTCAGACCGGACAGGGTACACATCCCATGACTCTGATACATGCTCAGCCCTGGGTGCTCACTGGCACTTACAGGAAGTTGTGCTGTCCCCAGAGTCACAGGAAGTTAACTCCAGACCGGTCTGTGTGCAAGAACCATAGGGAAAATTACAAAACAAATTAATACAACACACAGAGAAGTCCAGCACTCACTTACAAGCTCTCAGCTAAGATAAAAAAGCAAAAATATGTGTGTGTATATATATATGTTATATATATTAAATAATAATCGCACAACATTACTAACTGACATTATCCATTTATAACAGTGAAAATTTAAACATATCCCTAAAGGAACTAAAATAAAACTTTTTATTAGAAAATTCTAATTTAAACATTGCGAGGTAAAGAACAGCCCGGGCGACGGCTGGAGTGAAGGGCAGTTTGACCCCTACTTTGCGGGAGCAATGGTAGGCTCCGCTGTGGGGGTGGAGAGAGAGGGGAGGAGATAAATATCCCTCCCAGGCTTACAGTGTCAGTGCAGAGTAGGAGCAGCGGAAGCAAGAAGGTTTTGTCAGCACTTACCTGGAGATCGTGGTCAGCACTTACCTGATGGAGGCTCTGTTGTCACAGCTGTTGGCGGTCGCCAGGCAGAATGGTGAGGAGTGGATCCGAGAGCGGCTGAGCGGCGGTGCGGAGGCAGTTCCAGATGGAGAAGCGGCGACGAACAGGACCAGAGGACGGCCGGCCAGGAGGTCGCGGCCACCAGAGCGACTCAGTCCGGATCTTCACGGCGCCAGGTCCAGCAGAGGTGGCGCAGGGCCTGGGCGTCCAGCGGAGGTGAGCGGAATGGCGGATGGCGGACGAGGACGGCAGGTTGCAACGGAGGCTGAGTCGCGGCCTACCACGGGGCCGGTGGCTGACGTCATGGTCGGGCGACGTCAGGAAACACCGGGCGCCGGTCGCGGCAGGAGGAGGTCGCTGAGGAATAGGACTAGCGGTCTGGAAGCAGGTAAGTTGCACTGAGTTATCGAAGATTATCCCCTTAGTAGCTGGGCTATCGAAGAGGGTTCACGAAGGCGGGAAGTGAAAAGGGGCATGCAGGGAAGCATGGCTGCGGGGGGGGGGTGGGGGGGGTTGGGAGAGGCGCTGCGGTTGGATTATGAGGTGGTACAGGCGGGAAACAAGGTTTGGAAGGGGGTGAGGCCGCAAGTGGCAGGTTAGGAAGGGGAATTAGATAACGGGGGGGCGCCAGGGTGTGGCTGCAAGCGGTAGTTAGGACACAAGCAAGGGGGGGAGCGTGATAAGGCTGTGAGGTGAGGCAGTTGGGGAGCCGGGATAAGGCTCAAGGGTGTGGCAGCAAGGGTGCAAGCTGTAATTAGGTAGGAAGGGAAATTAGCTAGCGGGGGGGCGCCGGGGTGTGGCTGCAAGCGGTATTTAGGACACAAGCAAGGGGGGGCAGCAAGGGCGCAAGCTGTAATTAGGGTAGGAGCGGGGAAGCCAGGGCACGGCTGTAGGCAATAAGGGAGCCAGGTTAAGGCTCAGGGGAGCAGTGGGTTTTGTCTGTTAGGTAGGGTGGTGTGCGGCATTTGGGTCAGAGACTACAAAGTTAAAGGTTGGGATGGGGGGGGTGATGAGAAAGGGGTGGGCAGTTGGTGAGCCGGGATAAGGCTGAGAGATTAGGGGAGCAATTTGATGGTTTTGGTGGCAGGGGGGGGCTACAGTACAGGCTAGGTGGTGGTAGAAAGGGGGGCTAGGATTAGTAAAAATTGTGGGGCAGGAGGAGGAGTCGGATAGGACTCAGGGAGTAGGAGGGGAGGCAGCAAGGGGGGGCAGGGCCGTGTCGCGGCCGTAGGATAGGTTAAGACGGGGGTTTTTCGGTGTGGAGCTGGGATTGGGCTCGGGCAGATAGGAGGGGCTAGCGTTCGGTCGGGTGGCAGGAGGGAGGGGAGTTGGCAGTGGTTAGATAGGGTGGGTAGTTGGGAGGTTGAGTCGGGTCAGAGGCAGTTGAAGGAGGTGGCAAGGGGTTGGTGTGCAAAGGGAGGGTGGTATTGTGGAATATGCTCCGCGGTGGTAGCGGGAGGGGGGGGTGAGGGCGGTGTGTTGGCAATGTGGTAGTTTCAGTAGGGGGGGGGGGCTATAGCGGGGAGGGGGTTTTGGTTTGGTGGGAGGCAAAAAGGGGAGGGTGTTGATTTGGCATTAACTTTGTAAATCTTCTAGGTTCCAGTGGGGCGGACAGGAGGGGTGTGGAGGCTCCGCAAGCCACGGGAGGAGGCAGTAGGGAGCTGCAGGAGCTGCTTACGGATCCCCCATTGGAGTTGAATGCCAGTGGCAATCTGGACGAGGAGGATCCATTGGAAGGGACTTCAGCGGCAGGAGGGACGGCTGGCCAGGTAGGGGGCATGGCGGACCTGGTGCAGCTTCTTCAATTGTTGTCTCCACAACGGGGAAGGGAGGGAGAGGGGCTAGGGGAAGCAGTTCGGGGAACAAGGGGGGAGCGAGGAGGGGACAGGGATGTTGTTACGATGTCTTCTTCACAGTCATTAGGTGCAGGAAGTAGGAGAGAGAGGGGCACTTCGCCCGTAGTAAGAGCTGCAGGGTCCGGCGGCCGCCGGAGATCCAGATCACCTATACGGCGGCCTCAAGGCGGAGGCAGGCCGGATTCGCCATTTCGAGCACGGTCAGAAAGGGATCGAGAAAGGAGCAGATACGGCAGGGGGCGGTCTCCTGCCAGACGGAGTGGAGTGCGTAGGAGGCTGGAGGTCAGCAGAAGCCGGGAAAGTCCAAGAAGAGAACAGAGGACTGAACAGGTGTCGGGTCCTGGTCAGGGGCCGGTGACGGTGCAGCAGCCTGCAGGTGAGGTGATGGCTGGGGGAGCGCCAGGAATGAATGCGGCGGGGAGTGGTGAAAGAGAGACGTTGGTAGCAGGTTTGAAGGGACTTTTGGCCGCGCTTGAGAAGCCTAGTATTTCAGGGGTCCCGGTAGCAGCGGCATGGGTGGCCCCAGTGACGGGGTTGTCGGGGGTGGCGCAAGCGGCATCGGGAGTGGTACAACAGAGTGGCGGGGTCGCGAGCCAAGGGGGGGCCGCGACGGTGGTAACGGGGGAAGTGGTTAGGGTACCCGAAGGGGCGCTTCGGAGGCCGTGCCTATGTTCGGTGGGGCCGTTAGGAATCCATCTAACGAATGAGTTGAGGGAAAAAATAGGGAAGAGGGAATTTGTGGAGATATTCTCCCTGTTGCCTCTGGAACATGTATTGGAAGTGAAGGAGGATGAGAAAGACAAGGGTAAGAAAGAAGAGGAGGAGAGAAAGAAACGGTGGAGGAAATTGCCCAAGACTTTTGGGAATTGGTCCCGGGCTTTCCGTATATTAGCTAGCGTGTTCTGTGAGAAGTTCCCGGAACAAGGAGCATCTCTTTTTTGCTATTATGATGAGATAGCAGGGGCGTATAGCACCTATGGCGGTATGGCGTGGTGGAGGTACGATGAGGGGTTCCGCCAGCGGATGGCAGTTCGCCCGGAGATGCGTTGGGACGACAGGGACATGGGGATTTGGTTGGAGATGATGACTCCACTGCGGGGGAATCATTCCTTTCGGAGTTTCGGGCAGGTCGGAGGTAGTGGCGGATCTGGTGCCGTACCTGGAACAGCCATACGCAAGGGACTCTGTTTCCAGTTTAATGAGGGGCATTGTAGGTTCGGTAGCTCCTGCAAATACAAGCATGAGTGCTCAGTATGTGGGGGAGTGCATTCCGGGGCAAAATGCTTCCGGAAGGGCAGAATTGGAACCAAGCCAGGGGAAATGGGTACATCGGGCGCGGACGCCGGTGAAGGTAAGAAAGATGGTCCCGTGGCTAGAGGTGTACGCACGTGAGCGGGGACATGCGGGGGATGCGGAGTTGCTCTTAACGGGATTTAGCACAGGGTTTGTAATTCCGTTTAGGGAGCAGCAGGGGTCAGTGGTTGCAGGTAATCTGAAATCGGTAAGGGACTTTCCGGATGTGCTGAGGGAAAAATTGGGGAAGGAGGTTCGACTTGGTCGAATGGCGGGCCCGTTCAGGGAACCGCCACTTCCGGATTTAAGGGTATCCCCTCTGGGGGTGGTACCGAAAAAGACTCCGGGTCAGTTTAGGATGATACACCATTTATCCCACCCGAAAGGGGTTTCAGTGAATGATGGCATTGATCCGGAGCTGATATCGGTGAAATATGCATCTTTTGATAAGGCGGTTGGGTTGGTGAGGGTGGCCGGGCGGGGGGCCCTGATGGCGAAAGCTGATGTAGAATCGGCCTTCCGGTTGTTGCCGGTACACCCGATGTGCCATCACCTGTTGGGATGTAAGTTCGAGGGCCAGTTTTATGTGGACCTCTGCCTCCCGATGGGCTGTTCAATTTCCTGTTCATATTTTGAAAGGTTCAGCTCATTCGTGGAGTGGGTGGTAAAGAAAAAATCAGGGAAAGTCTCGATAGTGCACTACTTGGACGACTTCCTGTTTGTGGGCCCGGCGGGTTCGGAGGTATGTGAACGGCTTGTGGAATCTTTTGAAGAGGTCGCTCGGGAGTTTGGTATTCCCGTAGCAGCCGACAAATCTGAGGGTCCCACTTCGGTGCTGAGTTTTTTAGGAATCGAAGTGGATACAATCAAGATGGAATGCAGGCTTCCAGAAGACAAAATCCGGGACCTGCGGGAGGTAATTGACAGGGTTCTGGTCCGCAAAAAAGTGTTGCTTAGGGAAGTACAATCGTTACTGGGGAAGTTGAATTTCGCAGGGCGTATCATTCCCATTGGGAGAGTTTTCTGTCGCCGGTTATCTTTGGCGACTGTTGGTGTGACCAATCCAACCTTCCATATCCGTTTGTCGGTAGATGTAAAGGAGGATTTGAGGATCTGGAAAATCTTCTTGGAAGATTTTAACGGGAGCTTGCTGATTCAAGAACTCGGGTGGTCGGACGACCAATTGTGTCTGTTTACTGATGCGTCGGGTGCCCACGGTTTCGGGGCATTTTTGAATGGCAGGTGGTGCGCTGGGGCTTGGCCGCAAGCGTGGGCGGACTGGGGACTGACCAAGAATCTGACATTTTTGGAGCTGTTCCCGATCGTGGTGGCCTTAAGAATTTGGCCAGAGGAACTTAGGAATAAGAGAGTCTGTTTTCATTCTGACAACCTGGGTGTGGTTTGGGCGATTAATCGCCTGACGGCAAATTCCCCGGCAGTGATTCGATTACTTCGGGCATTTGTATTGGAATGCTTGCGATGCAATGTTTCTTGGAGAGCGGTGCATGTCCCGGGGCGCTTTAATGTAATTGCTGACTCTTTATCCCGGTTTCAGTGGGATCGATTCCGAGAGGCGGCCCCGGGGGCGGACGTGGAGGGCGCGGAATGTCCGGAGGATCTGTGGCAGCTTGGCTGCCAGGAACGCTGAATCTGGTGCAAGGGGCGTTAGCCCCTACCACATGGAGGGCATACGTCCGAGTGTGGAAGATGTGGCGGAATAGGATGGAGATGGAGGCCTGTCAGGAAGGTGTTGTGGAGTGGATGAGAATTTTAATGGAATGGTTAGGGTGTTGGAGGAGAGAAGGGCTGTCGCCCTCAGAGGTTCGGAAGAGAATGGCGGCTTTGGCCTTTTTGTTTCAAATTTTGGGGTGTGTAGATATAACTAAGAACTTTGTGGTGCGGATGGCGGTCAGGGGTTTGTGTAGGAGAAGGGCGCGTGCTGATGGTCGGAGGCCGTTGACGTTTGCAGTACTGCAAGGGGTGGTTGAGAAGTTAGGAACTCTCTGTTTTTCGCATTATGAGGAGCTGTTGTTTAGAGTGGCCTGTGTGCTGGCCTTTTTTGGAGCATTTAGGGTCTCGGAGTTAATGGGTGTGAACAAGCAGGATAGGCAGGGACTGGGAAGGCAAGAGGTGGTGTTGAAGGAAGAATCAGTAGAGATATGGGTGAGGAGGTCCAAGACGGATCAGGAAGGTAGAGGGGCGATGGTAGTGTTGCGAGGGATCGGGGGCCGATGTTGCCCGGTGCGAGCGGTAAAGGAATTTTTGGAGGTGTCAGGCTATATGTCAGGGCCATTGCTAGTTCATGCGGATGGTACCCCATTATCTAGATTTCAATTTGTGGCGTTGGTGAGGAAGGCGCTGGTGGCGATGGGTTTGAGAGGGGAAGATTTTGGGTCTCATTCGTTTCGGATTGGGGCGGCAACGGAAGCTGCAAATTTGGGGCTGGACGCGGGGGTGATCAGAAAGATTGGCAGGTGGAGGTCTGAAAGGTTCCGGGGGTATGTGAGACAAGGGTTGGTTGCGCAGCTGGAGAGTCGTTGATGAGTAGCTATCTTATTTGCTTGACAGGGTCGACGGAGTGCTGGATCTTGGGACACTCATATGTTTTTTGGGCGAGGAAGGCGGCTGCTGTCAAAGTGAATGGGTTGCAGTTGGGTTTTTCAAAGGAGCAGGTGCAGATAAGGTGGTTTGGGATAAGAGGGATGAAGTGGGCCCAGGTGATTGGGAAGGTTACGGAGTTGGCCAGGATGTTTAATCCCCCTAGGATATTGGTCCTTCATGTGGGGGGAAATGACTTGGGGTATATGTCACAAAAGGATTTGTTATGGGGAATGAAGAATGGGCTTGATAGGTTGCTGGAACTGTTTCCGGGTCTGACGTTGGTGTGGTCGGAGATAGAGAGCAGGTTGGAGTGGCGTTCGGCATGGGATTTAAAAAAATTGGAGTTATCTAGGAGGAAAGTGAATAGAACTATGAGTGGGTACGTCAGACGACTAGGTGGTGTGGGGCTCAGGCATGTGGAGTTTGAGGGTGAATCGGGTAGGTGTTTCTACCTGAAGGACGGTGTCCACTTGAATGAGGTAGGGTTACACCTATTTAATTTCACCATTAAAGAAGGGATAGAAAAGGCCTTAGCTGTGTGTGGCGGTACTCGCTGAAGGCGAGTGGTGGCGGGGTGCTTGCTGTGGTCTGTTGAGGCTTACGCCTGATGGATAATGGCTAGTACTTCTGTCGGGAACAGAAAGGGAAAAGTGATGGTTGACGCCACGCCCTGAAAGGGGTGGGGGCTTATAGAGAACAGGAGCAAGCATTGGGAAAACTGTTAAGATATGAAAGGTTGATAATGTTGATATAAAGTTTAACTTGTTGTTTATTGGTTAATAAACAAGCTGCGGCCTTTTCTTCCCATAACTAGTGGTTGTGTCGTTATTTGAGGTGGGTTGGAGCGAACTCAAAAATGGGGGGTCAAGAACAGCCCGGGCGACGGCTGGAGTGAAGGGCAGTTTGACCCCTACTTTGCGGGAGCAATGGTAGGCTCCGCTGTGGGGGTGGAGAGAGAGGGGAGGAGATAAATATCCCTCCCAGGCTTACAGTGTCAGTGCAGAGTAGGAGCAGCGGAAGCAAGAAGGTTTCCCGCCCTCCCTCCCTATAATAGGATGAAGATGGTGTATGTCGCAGCTATGGCGGGGTGCTTGCTGTGGTCTGTTGAGGCTTACGCCTGATGGATAATGGCTAGTACTTCTGTCGGGAACAGAAAGGGAAAAGTGATGGTTGACGCCCCGCCCTGAAAGGGGTGGGGGCTTATAGAGAACAGGAGCAAGCATTGGGAAAACTGTTAAGATATGAAAGGTTGATAATGTTGATATAAAGTTTAACTTGTTGTTTATTGGTTAATAAACAAGCTGCGGCCTTTTCTTCCCATAACTAGTGGTTGTGTCGTTATTTGAGGTGGGTTGGAGCGAACTCAAAAATGGGGGGTCAAGAAATTAGGGATGCACCCTTAGGAATTGCGTGGAATGTTTTTGAAGAACAGCTGTCACCATTATTCAGACATTATTTTCAAAAGTAATAATTGAGAAATGGTCTGTCATGAATGATTATTACATCATCTTCTGAACACTAGGTAAATAGTATTGTTTTTCTTAAACAGAATTTACGCAGAAGCCTAAAAATATTACTTTACTCATTAAGTCGTGGGGAAATATTAAAATATTTTGATCTATTTTGCCACTGTTGTTTAACTCTTAAAAATCTATTTTTGTCACACTGTCCCTAGGTTGAAGTACATACTGCAGAATTCTGAACACTAGCCCTGCAGCATTTTACATGGGCAAAATCTCATTATTAGGGACTAGGCAATAAACCTGCCCTGGGGGCAGTCTATTTAAAAAAACAAACTACAAACCCTAAAGCTAAAATTATACAAAATAAAAAATAAATAAAATTACAGATACATTAATCAAAAGTATCCAAAATAAAAAATGTAAACCTAAACTATTACCCCTATAATAAATCCTCCCAAAAATAAAAACACCCCCTAATCTAATACTAAACTTCCAATAGCCCTTAAAAGGGCTTTTGTAGGGCATTGGCCTAAGTTAAACAGCTCTTTTACCTAAACAAATTACAAATTACCACCTTATAGTAAAACCTCCCACCAACCAAACCCCCAAAATAAAAAAACCTTACACTAAAAAAAAAAACTACTCAATAAAAGAGCATTCAGCTATTTTACTGCCCTTAAAAGGGCAATCAGCTCTTTTCCAGCCCAAAAACCCTAATCTAAAAAAAAGCCACTCAAAAAACAAAAAAAAAAAAGCCTAAAACTAAGCCCCAAATAGAAACTCACCATTACTCACCGTTCCAGAACTCCATCATATTCTATCTTCATCTGGAATGAAGGCGGCACGGAGCGGAGGTGTGGAGCTGGTTTCCCTGATTGCGTGGATGAGAGCTACTGAAATCCTATTGGCTGTTCAAATCCGCCAATAAGATTTCAGGAGCTCTCATCCTATTGGCTGATTTTAAAATTTCAGCCAATAGGAATGCAAGGTACCTCAATAAATTTGGAATACCTTGCATTCAATCTTCAGTGTGCAATGGACGATCGCATGAAGACTAGAGGAGCATCCATGCTGCAGAGGACCGCCGTCATTGAGGACTGCTGCTGAGGATCCACGCATCTGGGAAGCAAGCTCCACACCTCCGCTCTGCACCGCCTTAGCACCGGATGAAGATAGAAGATAATGGAGCCACCTGGAAATAGACCTTCTCCGCCTGACTTCAGGAACGGGGAGTACCTATTTGGGGCTTAGTGTTAGGATTTATTTTTATTTTTAAGATTAGGGATTTAATGGGCTGGAAAAGAGCTGATTGCCCTTTTAAGGGAATTAAAAGAGCTGAATGCCCTTTTAAGGGCAATGCCCATACAAATTCCCTTTTAAGGGCAATGGGTAGTTTAGGTTTTTTTAGTGTTAGGTTTTTTATTTTGGGGGGTTTAGTGGGCGGGAGTTTTTTACTGTTAGGGGGGACTTAGTATTTTTTTAAACGAAAAATAGCTGGTTTTAAGGGTTATTGGTAGATTAGTTTAGATTAGGGGTTGTTTTTATTTTGGGGGACCTTTATTTTCAAAAGGATTAGGTTTATTTATTTTTTTTTGTAATTTTTGATTTTTTTAAGTGTAACTTAGTATTAGGGTTAATTTAAGGGGTGTTAGGTTAGAGGGCTTAGTAATTAAATTAGTTATTTGCGTTGTGAGGGGTTGGTGGTTTAAGGGTTAATAGGTTAATTAGGTTTATTGCAATGTGGGGGTTTGGCAGTTTAGGAGTTAATAGGTTAATAAGGTGCATTGCGATGTGGGGGTTTGGCGGTTTAGGGGTTAACAGGTTAATTCGGTTTATTGTGATGTGGGGGTTTTGCGGTTCAGGGGTTAATAGGTTAATTAGTTTTATTGCGATGAGGGGGTTGGCAGTTTAGGCGTTAATATTTTAATTATAATATACAATAAATCCCAGCCACTGAGTCTTATAAATCTTTCAACAAAGGACTTTTAATTAAGTACAGTATTTCACACTATGAAATAATGACATAGGAAAGTGTTCGATGAAAGTTCACTCAGATCCACACATACCCCATCCACCAAATTTTAATTATGTTATTTGCGAATTGAGGTTAATTACTTTATTATTTAGTGAAGAGGGGGTTTGCGGTTTAGGTGTTAATACTTTGTGCGGGAGGTTAGGTTTTCTTTGTTATACTTTGTGTGGCAGCTACGTGTTTTTTATTTATTTTGTGCTGGCGGTTGTGTGTTTTTTTTAAGGCTTCGGGTTTGCATACGCTGCATCCAGGTGGATTCTTTTGGCTGCGCGCACAGCCAACATTCTTTTGGCTGCCTCGCACAGCAAACATTCTTTTGAGGATACGGGCACAACTGGCGACGGAGACGGACGCGTTACAAACACGATTATAGTATAGATTGGCGAATGTTTTGCAACATTTGAAAAATTAAACAAATTTTAACACATTTGTTTGTTTTAAATTTCAAATGTTTGTACAACATTCTAACATTCGTTAAGTGTAATAGTATTTCTAATGATTTCTTTAAATTTAATATTTTATTTGAATTTTTCTAATAATTTGATTAATACATTTGTAATAGTATTTTTATAGTTCTCTATAAATGTAATATTTGAGTTATGCAATATTCAAATTAGTAACTTTAAAATTGATATATTTGTATCTATTATGTATCAATTTACTAAATTTCCAACCACATGAACTATTGAACATCTGAATAGTATTGTTAAATCGCGTGTTACATATTTGATCTAATTATGAACCATCAAAAACTAAAGTAACATTTGAAAACCGGAAATAACATTTTATTACCGAAATTTAATGGAGTTTAATTATTATCAACATTAGATTGTCCAAAACAATTGTCCACAGAACTATTAGTTAAAAACTTTACCAACAACAAAAAAATAATATATATATAATGTTTGTTAAAAAAAAATGTGCAGATCCTTTGCAATTATTTCCTTAAAGGGATAGTAAAGTCCAAAATAAACTTTCAAGATTCAGATAGGGCATGTCATTTTTAAATAATTTTTAAATAATTGTCTAATTTACTTTCATCATCAAATTTGCTTTGTTCTCTTATTATTCTTATTTGTAAGCTAAACGTAGGTAGGCTCATATGCTAATTTCTAAGCCCTTAAAGCCCGCCTCTCATCTGTATGCATTTGACAGTTTTTCATAGAAAGAGGGCATTAGTTCATGTGTTTCATATAGACAACACTGTGCTCACGCACGTGAAGTTATTTAATAGTCAGCACTAACTGCCTGAAATGCAAGCCTGTCAAAAGATCTGTGACAAGGAGGCAGTCTGCAGAAGCTTAGATACAAGGTAATTACAGAGGTAAAAAGTATATTTCTATAACAGTGTTGGTTATGCAAAACTGAGGATTGGTAAATAAAGGGATTATCTATCTTTTAAAGAATAACATTTTTGGTATTTACTATCCCTTTAACTGGTGATATTTACACTGTTAAACATAAAGGTGATTGAAATATTTATTTATATTTGGTACCAGATTTATGTTGCCAGTGTCCTTAGGCAAATCTTTAGATGCTTGGTGATGTTTTATCCAATTGCAACTGGTTATGCCAGCGCTTATATTTGCACACATTACTACTATCCCATAACCATATACTAAAGCCCAATTAAGGAAGTCAATATATTCTTTAGCATAGCTTATCAGTGGTAATACTGGGCAAATAATGTGTCATAGTAATTGTATTTCGAAATTGTGTTACCAAGAGACATCAGAAAATATATATATTTAAAGTATTTATTTTCATGCAACTTTAGGTTAAAAGTATATGATGCCAAAAAAATTCTTTTTTTAATAAGATAGAGAATACAAGTTTAAAATGTTTTCCAATTTACTTCTTTTATCAAATTTGCTTCTTTCTCATGCTTTACTGAAGAGATATCTAGATAGGTAATGTGCACATGTCTGCAGCACTACATGACAGGAAATAGTGCTGTCATCTAGTGCACTTGCTAATGTATAATATCATGTCAACACCACTGTCATATCGTACTGCCGACACATGCACACTTCTGAACTTACATTACTGCTTTTCAACAAAGGATAAACAAAAAACAAAGACAAAATAAAAATAGTAGTACATTGAAAAGTTGTTTAAAATGATATGTTCTATCTGAATCATCTCTGGAGGTGGTCGGGAGGGGGTGGGTTTGGTGGGTGGATGGGGGTGGGTTTGGTGGGTGGGACAGCTGCGCTGCAGTTTCATTTTGTCCAATGTGCACAGGCTTTAACACTAGTAGTATAATAATAAAATATTCTAACATATGAGAGCATTTTGTTTTTTGCACTTTCGCATCCTTTTAAGCTTAAATCATACAACATTTATCTTACACAAAAAGCTGCTCAACTGAACTTTTATAAGAGTTTTTATTCCTGAATATTTTTCTTATCAACTGTAAGAAAATTATTCAAATTTAAATCTGCTTCCAAACTCTTTGCTGATTAAGTAAAAACTTGTGTTTCATACAACATCTGCTTAGGTCAGGTGTTATTTTTAAATTCTGAGTCTGGTATAAAAAGAAAAGGGCTAAATGAATAAAAAATTATCCATGCCTTTTATTTTTCTTGGTTTTTGCAATCTTATATTTCTGCCATTGATGAGATGTGTCCGCCTTTAGAAAGATGAAACTATAATAGAAATACAGAATTTGCAGTTTAGGATAATTGCAACTCTATATGTGTAATCCAGCAGCTGTTTTACGAGCAGGAAACATTTGGTTTCAGTAATCATAGCAGGTCAATGTCCATGCACACAGTACAAAACATAAAAAAATACAAATATCCAAGATGCTGTAAAAAAAAAATAAAAAAATGAATGAATCTACTAAACATGTAATGACAGTGGAAAAGTCCAAAAATATATACTAGGGGTGGCAAAGCTTTTGAGGGAGTGTGTAATTGGTTGTAATCTGAAAATAATAATAATAAAAAAAATAGTTTTTTGTGCCTTAAAAAAAAAAAAAAAAAAAAGCCATTCTGTATAACAGACAGGTAATTAGTAGGCTTGATGCCAAATGCACTAATGTTTGTTGCCCCTGGGATAAAGCAGGACAAAGAAGGTGTGTGCCAGGTTTTGTAGCCCAAGGAAAAGTAGTTCTAAAAAAATGTGTGGCCACAACTCTGAAAAAACTAAATAAAACATCCTGAAAGGTAAAAACAGTCAAAGGTTACACTACAACCTCAGTTATGTCTTGACCTGTGCAACGGGTCATTTTTAGGAAATATACTTCTTCTTGCAGAATTCTTACGGAATTCTCTGCCAAAAGGGAATTTTGGAGATCCCTGCAAGCTATGAATTGTTTTTAAGTCTAAAGTAATGGGAACTTCTGGAGTAGAACCTGGCGGGGGGGGGGGGGGGGGGGTGTAAGGTTAATAAACTACTTGATGCTAGTAGAAGATAATAAAATCAAACTGCAAGGTAATGTGTACATATAGCTTAATAAAAAAATATTTAAGATCATTGTAATACAAACATTGTGAGATTTTATAGACCCACTTAAATACATGGGTGGAGGGATAAATCAGTAAAATGGTAAAAAGGTTATTACTTATTTTTTTTAAGCAAATCTAACTATATATATATATATATATATATATATATATATATATATATATATATATATATATATCCAAGTTTTCTGTACCAAGCACTCTCGCTCTCTATTACTTGCCAAGTTGCCGGTGCATAAATATAAATATAATCCAAACTGAGAGACCACACTCATAGATCTTATAGTTCCACCAAAGTGAATTTATTCACAATAACATTTCGGGGTTTCCCCCTTTATCAAACATATATATATATACAGTATCTCACAAAAGTGAGTACACCCCTCACAGTTTATTATATATTTTCATGGGCCAACACTGAAGAAATGACACTTTGCTACAATGTAAAGTAGTGAGTGTACAGCCTGTATAACAGTATAAATTTGCTGTCCCCTCAAAATAACTCAACACACAGCCATTAATGTTTAAACTGTTGGCAACAAAAGTGAGTACACCCCTAAGTGGAAATGTCCAAATTTGGCCCAATTAGCCATTTTCCCTCCCGGTGTCATGTGACTCGTTAGTGTTACAAGGTCTCAGGTGTGAATGGGGAGCAGCTGTGTTAAATTTGGTGTTATCACTCTCACACTCTCTCATACTGGTCACTGGAAGTTCAACATGGCACCTTATGGCAAAGAACTCTCTGAGGATCTGAATTTTTTTTTTATTGCTCTACAAAAAGAAGAGAAGATTGCCAAGACCCTGAAACTGAGCTGCAGTATGGTGGGCAAGACCATACAGCAGTTTCACAGGACAGTTTCCACTCAGAACAGGCTTCACCATGGTCGACCAAAGACGTGCTCAGCGTCATATCCAGAGGTTGTCTTTGGGAAATAGATGCATGAGTGCTGCCAGCTTTGCTGCAGAGGTTAAAGGGTGGGGGTTAGCCTCTCAGTGCTCAGACCATATGCCACACACTGTATCAAATTGGTCTGCATGGCTGTCGCCCCAGAAGGAAGCCTCTTCTAAAGAGGAAGAAAGCCTGCAAAAAGTTTGCTGAAGACAAGCAGACTAAGGACATGGATTACTGGAACTATGTCCTGTGGTCCGATGAGACCAAGATAAACTTATTTGGTTCAGATGGTGTCAAGTGTGTGTGGTGGCAACCAGGTGAGGAGTACAAAGACAAGTGTGTCTTGCCTACAGTCAAGCATGGTGGTGGGAGTGTCATGGTCTGGGTCTGCATTAGTGCTGCCGCCACTGGGGAGCTACATTTCATTGAGGGAACCATGAATGCCAACATGTACTGTGACATACTGAAGCAGAGCATGATCCCCTCCCTTCTGAGACTAGGCTGCAGGGCAGAATTCCAACATGATAATGACCCTAAACACACCTCCAAAAAGACCACTGCCTTGCTAAAGAAGCTGAGGGTAAAGGTGATGGACTGGCTAAGCATGTCTCCAGACCTAAACCCTATTGAGCATCTGTGGGGCATCCTCAAACGGAAGATGGGGGAGCTCAAGGTCTCTAACATCCACAAGCTCTGTGATATCATGGAGGAGTGGAAGAGGACTCCAGTGGCAACCTGTGAAGCTTTGGTGAACTCAATGCCTGAGTGGGTTAAGGCAGTGCTGGAATATAATGGAAATAATGGTGGCCACACAAAATATTGACAATTCGGACATTTCCACTTAGGGGTGTACTCACTTTTGTTGCCAACGATTTAGACATTAATGGCTGTGTGTTGAGTTATTTTGAGGGGACAGCAAATTTTCACTGTTATACAGGCTGTACACTCACTACTTTACATTGTAGCAAAGTGTAATTTCTTCAGTGTTGTCAAATGAAAAGATATAATAAAATATTTACAAAAATGTGAGGGGTGTACTCACTTTTGTGAGATACTGTGTATATATATATATATATATATATATATATATATATATATATATATATATATATATATATATATATATATATATATATATATATATGCACATATAAATGTTTTAACTTATTAAGAGTTTAGAAATCAATATTTGGTGGAATAACCTTGGTATTCAATCACAGCTTTAATGCGCCTTGGCATACTATTCACCAGTCTTTCAACTTAAGCAGCTCGGCTTTGTTTTATGGCTTGTTGTGACCATCAATCTTCATCTTGATCACATTCCAGAGGTTTTCAATGAGGTTCAGGTCTCGAGATTGGGCTGGCCATGACAGGGACTTGATCTGGTGGTCCTCTATCTACACCTTTATTGACCTGACTGTGTGGCATGCAGCATTGTCCTGCTGTAAACAACAATCCTCAGTGTTGGGGAACATTGCCAGTATAACCTCTTACATGGCTTGATTCATGTGTCCTTCACAAAATAAATCTGCCCAATTTCAGTTTTGATGAAGCACCCTCAGATTATAACCGATCATCCACCAAATTTCATAGTGGGTGCAAGACACTGTGACTTGTAGGCTCCTCCAGGTCTCCATCTAACCATTAGACAACCAAATTCTTGGCAAAGCTAAAAATTAGAATCAACAGAGAAGATGACCCTACTCCAGTCGTCTACCATCTAAACCTTATGGCCTTTTGCAAACCTACCTCAGCCTGGCCCTTCTTTGCTTCTCATTGATGAAGGGCTTTTTTCTAGCTTTGCACAACTTCAACCCTAAGAGCCTGTTTTGAACTGTCTGCACTGTGCACTTCACCCTAGCTGCCATTCTTTTTGTAGGTCACTTGGTCCTAAAGTTGTTAAGTGACATTCAAATAAGTTGGCAGTCATCCCTGGCAGTGGAGAATCATTTTTTACCCTCTGCTGGTTTGTAGCTTAGTTGTCCTCAATGTTTGCTGCTTGACCTTCTTCTTAAGAACCGCTGTACAGTATTTAACATTGCACAAACAGTTCTGGTGAACTGTTTGTGCAATGCCGCCCCTGCAGATTCGCGGCCAGCAGGGGGTGTCAATCAACCTGATCGTATCTGATCGGGTTGATTGCTGTCCGCCGCTCAGAGGTGGCGGACCAGTTAAGGAGCAGCGGTCTTAAGACCGCTGCTTAACTGCTGTTTCGGGCGAGCCTGAATGCTCATGCGGAAACAGATGTATTAGGCACCATACGGTGCTTAATAATTTGTCCCCAATGGGTTTAAACATTGAGATACATATATATGCATCTGTATGTGTGTATATAAGTATTTATGTGCCTGTGTTTGTATGTGAATATATGTATTTATGTATTTACAGACATATATAAACACATAAATACAGATATACACATATATAGACATATATGTAAGTGCATTAGAGCCATTTGCAGCTGAGTAGATAAAAACATGTAAAATCATATTTATGCAATATTCATATTTAATTAAGTGTTATACTATGTATTTACTGTAAATATTTCACATTCCAATGTTCTGCACATAGGGGAATATCTTTTTATTTTTAACTCCCATTTTTTAAAAAGCACAGCATTGATAGATGGATTCGAGAAAATATTTGAATATCGTGTTCCTTTAACTTTCTCATGCACAAAAATAAATAAATAAAATGAATATGCGTAAATAGTGTATGATAGAACATTTTAGATTTTACTGTCCTGCTAAGTACAAACTAATTAACACCATATTTCTTGGCAATAAGACCCCCATGCTTAAATCTTGCTTAATAGATAAGAAATATAGTAAGCTGCGTCTCTGTGCTAATTAATCTTCCCCAGGGTGTACATTATGCCTATAGACTAGGAATTTTGTCTAATCTGCACCTGTCTTGTCACTGTAATTGTTTAGATGGCACCAGTAGAGAAGGAATTAGCAACCACATCTTTGTGGGCAGCAATTAATAGTTTTCTAACCATGACTAACATGCATTTGTGTCTTGATATTTATAAATTGTCCATTTTTTTCTAGAAGGATGAAGGATGAATGGATTTTAAAGCTATTATATTTCTATGTGCATGATATATATCAGTAGTTCAGCACTGCCTTGCAGAAGACTTAATTGCAAAAATGTATTTTCTTTTTAAAATAATTTAAAACTGGCATTTTAATGCAATGTTTTAATGCAATGTTTTGTAATCCAGCAAGACACAACTTGAAAACTATTTGTTATCTCCCATTTTGTAAGGACCACTGAAGACAACTGAGCCTAAAAGTGTTAACAAAACTGATTAAATTGCAAAAAGGAAAAAAGTTATTGAGCCTATCTAGGTATAATTTTTTAACAAAGGCTTTTAAAACAAGAAAGTAAATTAGATAATAGAAGCAAAATGGAAAGCTGTTTAAAGTTGTCGTGGGGCATGCAGAAATAGCGCAATTTTGCTACTTTTAGCAAGATGGCGGCAAAGAGAGGCCCAGTACAGAGCTGTTTTCATGCAGTCTCTACTGCGCATCGGCACTGTTCTTAAGTGGTTAAGGCCAGGTATGTTTGTCTCGCGCTGCAGTCTCTACTGTGCATGACTGCGTTGGACAAACATACCTGGCCTTTTATAATATAGGATTTTTTAAACTTCATTTGCGCAGTGTCCTTTACTTCCTGTCACATCCTCACAAGGTGCTGGGGTTTCTTCTACAGGAAGGCATATAGGGCTGCCATCAGGGGGTGAAAGGGTGACTCCTGTCAGGGGCCCAGTGGGCCGGGGGCCCCATGAAGCAAGCACAACTATTATTATTATTTATTTATTTTTTTTTTACATTTTTGCAGCCACCAGAGGGCACTACAGCTATAGAGCGTGGGGGTGTGCACTAAACCAGTGATTTTTAACTTTTTTTTGCCGTGGCACACTTTTTTACATTAAAAAATCCTGTGGCACACCACCATCCCAAAATTTAAAAAAAATCACACATTGTAGCCTAATACAGCATATATATATATACACATATACACAAACACACACATACTGTATGTATTGTGCTGTTATGCCATGCCTCCTACAAGCTACCCCTGCACTGGGAGTAAAAAACAAGCAAAGTTTAAAAAATATGTCACACTGTTGTCAGTCTGCCGTGGCACACCTGAGGATCTCTCTCGGCACACTAGTGTGCCACGGCACACTGGTTGAAAAACACTGCACTAAACCACTATGCACAGTGTGAGACAGACTTGGCACTTCAGTTTGTAGAGTGTGTGCCAGAGTCAGGCAGCAGATCACTTTCATTTGCAGAGTAGGTAGGACTTACTTAGTAAATGTTTTTTTATTTATTTGTCCAATTTCAGATTGTAACTCTACTGCGGTAGTTGTGTGGTGGGGTTAGGGGTCGATAAAAACACCTTTTTTTTTAGCAATATTCCGCAGTGTATTTATGATTATTTGACAATGATGTAGAAATTCTATATTTAAAACCATGCAGAAATGTTTCCTCCACACAAATGGTAGGTACCCTTTTGGCAGATATGATTTGTTTTAATATATATATATATATATATATATATATATATATATATATATATATATATATATATATATATATATATATATATATATATAATAATACAAAACCAGAATTTTAATGGATTTTAATTGTTATCAAAATTAGATTGTCCAAAAAGAATGTCCACAGAACTATTCGTTCTACCAACCGAATTACACTTTCGGCACATTAGTTCATTCCTAGTAATTCTATAGCAACACAACAAAGATGTCCTCTAATTACAAGGTGTTTACTTTCCCTTTTACTCAAATAAAAATGTTTTTGCCATATACAATAACATAAAAGAAACTCAGGGTACAAAAGAATTGTTTATAATGTTCTGCCTTGTATCTGATAGTTTATAATTGACTTCTTGACAATAAAAGTCATTATTTTTTATAATATTTTCTGATTTTTCAACTCAATTTCAATTCATTTCATTTCAATTTGGGTTTGGTTGAATTTTAGACGTTGCTAGGAAGGGAAAATAAAAACATATTAGATTAAAGTGGGATTAGGTGCTCAATTTTTTTCTTATGTTAAGTATTGTGAGTCATGAACTCCCAACCTTGTACTTTAAAGGTAAGAATCCTATCATTACACTTCAAAAGCCTGGCATGTTTTGAAATGTTTGACCCCTAAATCACTAGTATGAACAAGCTAATTGTGCTGCTTCTTTCAAAAATGTATAACATTTTACAATTTGCATTAAATATGTATAAACATTTTGATTTAAACAATGGTTGCACTACTATTAAAGCTATAATTAACAGTAAACTATTTATTTTAAGGATTCATTAAAGGGACAGTTCACCCAAAAACTTTCTCCCCTTTAAATTATTCCCAATGATCCTTTTTACCTGCTAGAGTGTATTAAATTGGTTGCAAGTAGCTCCTTTACTCCTATTTCAGCATTTGAAATAGCTGATTTAGCTTGTGGTTTCCCAACCTATACTGAAAGTTTTGATACTGGAGTATATGCTATTGACAAGCCTAAGTAAACACAGTCAACAGAAGAAGTTACAATCTCAGTGGGATGCAGGATAGTTAAGTAATAAAATGATAATTTTCCATTGTTCTCTCTATGTATTGAGCTTTGGTGTTCCAGACAAATATAAGATAAGGAAGCAAGTCTGTGTACATAAAAGTGATAACATAATGAGATCTGATATTACCTGAAGCTCAACCCATTGTAATAGGCTGTGGTTTCAAAGCACAAAACCAGTTACTTCATATACACAAATAAACCTGAAAATGCAATTTCTCAAATATTTTATACTCTGCAGGTGGTATAACAAGTAATTTAAAATACATTAATGGAAAAACAATTTTACAGTGTACTGTCCCTTTAAGCATTACTGTCTTAACACTGACAGACCTCAATGTAACATATTTATTTGGTTGATGTATAAAACATATACTGTATGTGTGTGTGTATGTATATATATATATACTCTCTCATGGTTAGATTAAAAAATACCCTGCACATTTAGTTACTAGTTATTGTTTAAATTCAGCAGGCAGTGTTGACTATGGTATTTATTAGAAGGCTATGGAAATGCAGGAGGCCACATTGCTTCAATATTTTCAGAAAAGCAGTGAAAATGCAGGAGTCAGCATTGTCTATAATGTTTTCTAGACGGCTATAGTATTGCAGGAGTCAGCATTGTCTATAATGTTTTCTAGACGGCTATAGTATTGCAGGAGTCAGCATTGTCTATAATGTTTTCTAGACGGCTATAGTATTGCAGGAGTCAGCATTGTCTATAATGTTTTCTAGACGGCTATAGAAATGCAGGAGGCAGCATTGTCTATAATGTTTTCTAGACGGCTATAGAAATGCAGGAGGCAGCATTGTCTATAATGTTTTCTAGACGGCTATAGTATTGCAGGAGTCAGCATTGTCTATAATGTTTTCTAGACGGCTATAGAAATGCAGGAGGCAGCATTGTCTATAATGTTTTCTAGGCGGCTATAGAAATGCAGGAGGCAGCATTGTCTATAATGTTTTCTGGCGGCTATAGTAATGCAGGAGTCAGCATTGTCTATAATGTTTTCTAGACGGCTATAGTATAGCAGGAGTCAGCATTGTCTATAATGTTTTCTAGACGGCTATAGTATTGCAGGAGTCAGCATTGTCTATAATGTTTTCTGGCGGCTATAGTAATGCAGGAGTCAGCATTGTCTATAATGTTTTCTGACGGCTATAGTAATGCAGGAGTCAGCATTGTCTATAATGTTTTCTACAAGGCTATAGAAATACAGGAGTCCACCATAGTCTATAATGTTTTCTGACAACTATAGTAATGCAGGAGGCAGCATAGTCTATAATGTTTTCTAGACGGCTATAGTAATGCAGGAGTCAGCATTGTCTTTAATTTTTTCTACAAGGCTATAGAAATGCAGGAGTCCACCATAGTCTATAATGTTTTCTAGACAGCTATAGTAATGCAGAAGCCAGCATTGTCTATAATGTTTTCTAGAAGGCTATAGTAATGCAGGAGACAGCATTGTCTACAAAGTTGTCTAGATGGCTATAGTATTTGAGGTGGCAGCATTGTCTATAATGTTTTCTAGACAGCTATAGTAATGCAGGAGGCAGCATTGTCTATAATGTTTTCAAAAAGGCTATAGAAATGCAGGAGTCCACCATAGTCTATAATGTTTTCTAGACAGCTATAGTAATGCAGGAGGCAGCATTGTCTATAATGTTTTCTAGAAGGCTATAGTAATGCAGGAGGCAGCATTGTCTATAAAGTTGTCTAGACGGCTATAGTATTGCAGGAGGCAGCATTGTCTATAATGTTTTCTAGAAGGCTATAGTTATGCAGGAGGCAGCATAGTCTATAATGTTTTCTAGACAGCTATAGTAATGCAGGAGGCAGCATTGTCTATAATGTTTTCTAGAAGGCTATAGAAATGCAGGAGTCCACCATAGTCTATAATGTTTTCTAGACAGCTATAGTAATGCAGGAGGCAGCATTGTCTATAATGTTTTCTAGAAGGCTATAGTAATGCAGGAGGCAGCATTGTCTATAAAGTTGTCTAGACGGCTATAGTATTGCAGGAGGCAGCATTGTCTATAATGTTTTCTAGAAGGCTATAGTTATGCAGGAGGCAGCATAGTCTATAATGTTTTCTAGACAGCTATAGTAATGCAGGAGGCAGCATTGTCTATAATGTTTTCTAGACAGCTATAGTATTGCAGGAGGCAGCATTGTCTATAATGTTTTTATACCAGAAAATAAAAATTAGGGAAAACCTCCAGGTGCAGTAACAGCAAGCTGGGACTTCTCAGTCGCCCAGTAGACCACTCTCTTGGCAAACAGAATCCTCACCAACAATCCACAAACCGGCGTGAAAATAATCCATACAGCAGCAAGTGTATCATAAAAACAGATATCTTTATTAAGAAACAAATAATGTTTTCTAGAAAGCTACAGTAATGAAGGAGTCAGCATTGTCTATAATGTTTTCTAGACAGCTATAGTAATGCAGGAGTCAGCATTGTCTATAATGTTTTCTAGACGGCTCTAGTAATGCAGGAGTCAGCATAGGCTATAATGTTTTCTAGATGGCTATAGTAATGCAGGAGGCAGCATAATCTATAAAGTTGTCTAGACGGCTATAGTAATGCAGGAGGCAGCATTGTCTATAATGTTTTCTAGATGGCTATAGTAATGCAGGAGACAGTATTGTCTATAATGTTTTCTAGACGGCTATAGTTATGCAGAAGTCACTATAGGCTATAATGTTTTCTAGATGGCTATAGTTATGCAGCAGTCAGCATAGGCTATAATGTTTTCTAGAAGGCTATAGTAAAGCAGGAGTCAGCATAGGCTATAATGATTTCTAGAAGGCTATAGTTATGCAGAAAGACATTTTGCCTAAAATGTCTTCAAGAGTTTTCTGCATTTTGTTTATGTGAGTATGTGCTTGTAGCTTATGATGTGAGATATTTACTAGACATATACAAAAAAATGTATTGTGGTCAAATTGATAGCCATAGAAATGTATATTTTGTTTCATTCAAGATTAGACCCTTTTGGCTTGGCTGAAGTTTAACATTATTCCTCCATTAATATAAATTTGTTAACCCCTTATTTACGAGGAACATCTTTAGGGAGCCGAGGAGCAGCCTACATTTTCAAATAAAGTAGTAGCTACAGGCCAGCAGCATGGGGGTCAAGATTGGCCAAGAACAAAAGTTAAGCTTACAAACTTTATGGATAAAATAAATCAATCAACTGGCAAGGACAATGAGGATATAGTTATTGAGAAGTGTAAATTTGAACTTTTGAACCCTAAACCACCAGAAGACTAATAGTTTAAACTTCATGAAAGAAGGAACAACATTTTTGCTGCATAGTTATTTGTTAATTAGTTTATTCCTTAAAGGGACAATGTACTGTAAATAGTTTTTTCATATAAGTGTCCTGAAAGACAGAAAAAGAAGAGGCGCTCTTTGTGCAGCAAGTTCCAATACAAACTGAAAATCTATCGATAGTGCTCAAGGTAATATATTCACAAACGCACCCTTTATCTTGTTGGTTAGCACAGTAGTTGTACTGTGTCTAAACCTCCCATTTTATCAAATTGTTTTTTCACTTGTTTCTAATTACTTGTTAAACCAGCTACAGAGTATGAAATGTATGATAAATAGATTTTTAATGTTTGTTTTTGTATATGAAATAGAATTTTTGTTAATTGAAACTACAACCCATTAAAATGGGTTGAGGCTGCAGGGAAATCAGATTTCCCTATTTTATCACTTTTGGTACACACACAAGCTTTTTTGTTTTTTGGTGTATACGAAAGCCCAATACTTAGGGCCCCTCTTTTGCGCTAACTTTCCCCCTCTCTTTTGAGCTCTCTCTCTCCACCTCTCTTTTGAGCTCTCCCTCTCCCCCTCTTTTGAGCTCTCTCTCTCCCCTCTTTTGCGCTCTCTCTCTCTCCCCCCTCTTTTGCGCTCTCTCTCTCCCCCCTCTTTTGCGCTCTCTCCCCCTCTCTTTTGCACTCTCTCCCCCTCTCTTTTGTGCTCTCTCTCACCCCTCTCTTTTGCGCACTCTCTCTCTCACCCCTCTCTCTCTCTCTCTCTCTCACCCCTCTCTTTTACACTCTCTCTCTCCCCTCTCTCTCTCTCTCTCTCTCTCTCTCCTCTCTCTCTCCCCCCTCTCTCTCCCCTCTATCTCTCTCTCCCTCTCCCCTCTCTCTCTCTCTCCACCCCCTCTCTCTCTCTCTCTCTCTCTCTCTCCCTCTCTCTCTCCACCCCCCTCTCTCTCTCTCTCTCTCCTCTCTCTCCTCCTCCCTCTCTCTCTCCCCCTTCTCTCCTCCCCTCTCTCTCTCCCCCCTATCTCTCTCTCTCTCTCCCCCCTTCTCTCCTCCCCCTCTCTCCCTCCCCCTCTCTCTCTCCCTCCCCCTCTCTCTCTCCCTCCCCCTCTCTCTCCCCCCTCTCTCTCCCCTATCTCTCTCTCCCCCCCTCTCTCTCCCCCCTCTCTCTCCCCCTCTCTCTCTCTCCCTCCCCCCCCTCTCTCTCCCTCCCCCCTCTCTATCCCTCCCCCCCTCTCTCTCCCTCCCCCCTCTCTATCCCTCCCCCCTCTCTCTCTCCCTCTCCCCCCTCTCTCTCCCTCTCCCCCCTCTCTCTCTCCCCCCTCTCTCTCCCCCTCTCTCTCTCTCCCTCCCCCCCCTCTCTCTCCCTCCCCCCTCTCTATCCCTCCCCCCCCTCTCTCTCTCCCTCTCCCCCCTCTCTCTCTCCCTCCTCCCTCTCTCTCTCCTCCCCCCTCTCTCTCCTCCCCCCTCTCTCTCTCCCCCTCTCTCTCTTCCCTTTCTTTTGCTCTCCCTCCCCCTCTCTTTTGCTCTCTTTATCTCCCCTCTTGATCTCTCTCTCCCCTCTTGATCTCTCTCTCACCTTTCTTATCTTTTCCCTACACCCTCTCTCCCCTCTTTTGAGCTGTTTTGAGCTCTCAGTCTGCACAGACTTTCACAGGCCGCCTGGCCCCGCCCCCTTCACGCTTGACCACGCCCCCTTCACGACCTTCACGCTTGGCCCCACCCCCTTCATGGTCGGTCACGCCCCCGCCGACGCTCGGTCACGCCTGCAGAGACTTAGGGATTGTAAGGCCAGGTGTGTTTGTCCTCATGCTGTCTCTACTGCGCATGACATCTTCAGACAAACACATTTGGCCTTTTATAGTATAGGATATTTCAATAACGCGCCTTAAAGGGACACTGAATCCAATTTTTTTCTTTCATGATTCAGATAGAGCATGCAATTTTAAGCAACTTTCTAATTTACTCATATTATTATTTTTTCTTTCTTCTCTTGGTATCTTTATTTGAAAAAGCAGCAATGTAAGCTAACGAGCCGGCCCATCCTCGGTTTAGCACCTGGGTAGCATTTGCTGATTGGTTGCTTAATGTAGCCACCCATCTGCAAGCGCTATCCAGGGTGCTGAACCAAACATGCGCTGTCTTTTAAGCTTATATTCCTGCTTTTTCAAATAAAGATGCCAAGAGAACGAAGAATAATGGATAATAGGAGTAAATTAAAAAGTTGCTTAGAATTGCATGCTCTGGGGGATATTTATCAAAGCGTCAACTGAAAATGCGCTGGCATTCCGCATTGTAATTGTCGCAAGATTGATCCACAGTAGTTATCAAAGTGTCAAGATCTGCAAATGTTGAAATTTGTGACATAACATACGATCCCGCAATCTCAATCCGATGCAGATCGATGCGAGTTGAAAACCCATGGAATTCGAGCAGAATCCTGTTCAATCACCCTCCTATCACTATTTGAAGCTCTCACAAAGTTATCAAAATTTCTACAGTAATGCTCACATCTTTTCCGACTTAGCGTACCTGGTTTTCAATCCGTCACCCTTCAGGTCACGGATGCCATAGAACTCAATGGGAGTCGGAAAACACAGAAAGCTTATGTTCAATGCTGCAAGAGAATGAATTATATTACATAACAAAAGTAAATTAGAAACTCTATTAAAATTGTATACCCTTTCTAAATCAAACAATATTATTGCTACACATTTGGTGCACTAGTAGATATAGGTATAAAAATGAAAAATACATTACTACTTATGGATTATGCTACAACTTTGTCTCTCATTAAAAATCAAGGGGACACATCATTTGTTCTACATATTTGGTGCAAAGTTTTGCCCCAAACTTGTCGCACTAAGAGATAAAAATGAAATAAATACACAACATAATATAGCTAACTTCCTTTTTATTTGTTGGAAAAATCTATGTGCACCATGTTTAAGCCATGTAATACAAGTCCCACTCTCCACTTTGCGCCATATTTGACGCAACACTTTTCGCACCAATTATGACCCAAACTCCTTAATAACCCACACACTAGTGAATTTTTCCACCACTTTTGATTGGAATATGCATAATCACATGCTTTATGACATTATCCAATCTGATTCAAATACACATTATAATCTATCACTAACAAATCAAAATGCTCGATACTTGTGTCATTGATCACTCATCAAAACTTGTAAGTGCCATTTGTTACATTGTCTATTATGCTTTGAAATTATTTATATGTGAAATTAGTATTAAAGATAAACATTGATGCTGACATTAGGACATACAGTGTAATATTTTAGACAATGATTTTAAAATTCGAATTGATGTTTGATTCAATATAATCTTAAAGGGACAGTCAAGTATAAATTAAACTTTCATTATTCAGTTAGGACTTTTAATTTTAATTGACTTTCCAATTTACTTTTATCATCAAATTTGCTTTTTTCTCTTGGTATTCTTAGTTTAAACTAAACATAGGTAGGCTCATATGCTAATTTCTAAGCCTTTGAGGGCTGCCTCTTATCACATGCTTTTTAGATCTCTTTTCAACACAAAGAGACAGAAAGTACACGTGGGCTATAGATAACACTGTGTTCAGGCACAGAAAGTTATTTAAGATCTAGCACAATACAATGCTAAATTTAAGACAATAGATAATAAACAGTCACAGTCATGTGATCAGGGGGCTGGAAGAAGGTTCCTAGATACAAGGTAATCACAAAGGTAAAAAGTAAATTAATATAACTGTGTTGGTTATGCAAAACTGGGGAATGAGTAATAAAGGGATTATCTATCTTTTAAAACAATAACAATTCTATGGTTGACTGTCCCTTTAAAATGATAGCTCAAAAGGATAGCCCACCTAACAGTAAACTGTCATGATTCAGATACAGCAGAAATTAAAATCACCTCTTTACTGGCATGCTATTTTCAGTGTATTTATTCCTTCTCTTGAATTTCATTTTCAGTAAGAAATGTCATCTTATATGCCAGCCCATTTTATACATCTGGGAAGGAGTGGTTTTTAAAAATAGATTGCAATCAGGAGGAGTTAGACAGGTGCAGAGAGAAACCTGGCCCAGCTCTTGAAGGGACAGAAAACCCCAAAATATTATTTCATAATTTGGATAGAACATACAATTTTAAACAACTTTTCAATTTACTTCTATTGTCAAATGTGCTTCATTCTCTTGTTATCATTTGCTGAAGGAACAGCATTGCACTACTGGCAGCTAGCTGAACACATCTATTTAGCCAACCACAAAAGACAAATGTATGCAGGCACCAATTAGCAGCTAGCTCCCACTAGTACAACTTAAATTTTTACTTTCCTATCCCTTTAAAATATCCATAGATTGCAAATAAATGCATATGATACTCTGATTACATGTTATATTTGCAATTATTCCTGTTCAGAATAATAATACATTTACAATATATACATATAGTGGTATAAATAAACACAGCGATATGACAGACAACATTGTTTAGAACAATAAAAGGAACTGAGGGGCATGTAAATATGTTTGCAAAAGATTTCTGACATAACAGACACACACACACACACACACACATATATATATATATATATATATATATATATATATATATAAATAATGTGCTAAAGATAAATGTACTTGTTCGTGGACAGTAATGAAATGATATAAATAAAGTTGGGAAAAACCCGAATAGCCATGACATCAATGACTGTTAGTTAACACCAGTCCGATGCTCTTCGCACCCTACTTGACGCGCGTGTTTTTGACGGCTTTTTTTGATAAATAAGGAGATCGCATTCAGATCAGCGGCCGCGATGTTTGTCGAGCTTATTGACTCCCGCAAATGCAACATAGTTGATGCTTTGATAAATATAGCCCATAATCTTAATCATGAAAGAACAATTTGGGTTCAGTATCCATTTAACAATACTATGCACTGACTCATGTGCTCTAAACAAACCTCATTAGGATCTAAATTGAGAAACGTAATGCAGAAAACGCATATTTTATATTCCTATTTTCTTCGCATAGAAAATAATGCACTTTTTTAGACATGTATATGGTTGTATCTCTATAATAAAGTCCATTGCTGCCTTTTTTTTTTTTACACCTGAGACCCCATATTATTGAGCCCTTATACCTTTTTATTGCAATATTTTATTTCAATATTTTTTATTAGATGGTGTTATTCAGAGTGTAACTGTACTGTGAAATGTATTTTTATTTTATGTGTAACTTTTTAATCCAGCGTAACAGTTAACCAGAGCTCTGAAGTTGCGCTAAAAACTGCGAAAACGTGTGTGCGTTCACGTATTCCCCATAGAAGTTAATGGAGAAGACCAATAGAAAAAACAAAACCCTAATATGTTGTGCAAAGCCCATGAAGTGTACATGAAAATGTGAATGTTTTTGCAACGGAATATGTTCTATGTAGTTCTAAAAAAAAAGATATCTCTATCTATTTAATGATATTTGAACTGATATATCTATTTATTGCAAGATATGAATATACACACATATAAATTTATATATATATACATATATATATATTATATATATATATATATATATATTATATGTTTAGATATCTCAGGCTCAATATGTGAATTTCGCATTGAAAATATATCTGAGAGTATGAGGCCCATTTATCAAGCTCCGTACGGAGCTTGTGGGCCCATGTTTCGGGCGAGTCTTCAGACTCGCCAGAAACACAAGTTATGGAGCAGCGGTCTAAAGACCGCTGCTCCATAACCGTGTCCACCTGCTCTGATGAGGTGGACAGGAATCGCCACAATTCAACCCGATCGAGTACGATCGGGTTGTTTAACAACTCCCTGCTGCGGCCCATTAGCCGCGAGTCTGCAGGGGGCGGCGTTGCACCAACAGCTCTTGAGAGCTGCTGGTGCAATGCTGAATACGGAGAGCGTATTGCTCTCCACATTCAACGATATCTGTTGGTCGTGATCTGCACTGTCGGAACAGGTCCGACAGACATTTGATAATTCGGCCTCATTGTGTGATGTGCATAAGATTGTAATGTAAAATATTTTCATTATCTCTATAGTTAAACATATTTCTAAACATATAAATCCATATTTCTCTATGTATATGTATGTATGTGAATGTAAAATCCTTGCATCAGCTTTTTTTCCCTAATACCGGAGATCTCGTATCTTTGAGCCCTTATAACTTTTGTGTGTAATATTTTTTTTTAATAATATTTTTTATACAGTGTTAATATGAGTGTAACTGTACTCTGTAATGTATTTTCGAAGTATTTTGTGAAACTTTTATGTTGTGGAAAACTTAACTACAGGTCTTCAAGCGAAGAAAGGATTGTTGCGTAAAAGGCAAATGCGTGCGCACTATCATGATTTTTCAAGACTTGTAATACCTGCACAATTGAAATTAATTGTGAAAAGATCGCATTTTGCGCGGAAAACTCATAACGCGCTACTTGTAATTTTGCTGAATGTGAGCAAATACCCTCATTAGATCCAATATTACTTGTGCACATCAGTTCTCATTCCACTTGTAATCGATCCCTATGTTTAGATAGCATTTCTATAGCCTATACTTAAGTATTGATATTTTAAGTATTTTGGTAGGGATACCACAGATAAAAATCAGCATTTTTAAATGCTGAAATAAAGGTAAATAAACTATTTGTAAAAAATTTTAATAGACTCCAACAGGTAAAATGGGTCACTGCATTGGGAAAAAATTAAAGGGGAGAAAATTTTAGGGTAAACTGTCCCTTTTTTTCATTTTAAAATGTTTTTTTGTTGTTTTTTTTTGCATTCAGCCGAATCTGCACACATCTACTATTTAAAATCGCTAAATGTAAATGTAGCAAATTTTATTTCTCATAAAAAGGCAACACAATATCAAAGTAAAATTTTGGTATGAATCTAAGACAGGGTTCTTCAAACCACGGGTCGGGACCAATTTCTTGGTTCACAAAACCATGTTTACTGGATCGTGACGTGTGTGTGTGTTGTAAGAGAGTGTGTGATGTGAGTGTTTTGTACGAGTGTGTGTTATATGAGAGTGTGTGTGTTATATGAGAGTATATGTTTGTTGTATTAGAGTGTGTGTGTTGGGTGTCTGTATGAGAGTGTGTGGTGTGAGTTAGAGAGTGTGTGTGGTATGTGTGTTGTATGAGTGTTTGTGTGTTGTATTAGAGTGTGTGTGTGCATGTGTGTGTTGTATGAGAGTATATGTGGTGTGTTTTGTATGAGAGTGTGTGTATGTATGTGTTGAATGAGAGTACATGTGGTGTGTGTGTGTATGTGTGTTGTATGCAAGTGTTTTTGTCATGTGTGTTATTACCTTTTACAACACTTTCAAGTTTAACGGGACAGTCAAGTCCAAAAAAAACTTTCATTTTTTAAATAGGGCATGTCATTTTAAACAACTTTTCAATTTAATTTTATCAACAATTTTGCTTTGTTCTCTTGGTATTCTAGTTGAAAGCAAACGTAGGAAGGCTCATATGATAATTTCTAAGCCCTTGAAGACTGCCTCTATTTTATTTACTTTTCACAGCAGGGGAGAGCAAGCTCATGTAGGCCATATAGATAGCACTAATTGGCTAAAATGCAAGTCAATAGATAATAACTAAAAGTCATGTGATTAGGGGCGGTCAGAAGATGCTTAGATACAAGTTAGTCACAGAAATAAAAAGTGTATTAATATAACAGTGTTGGTTATGCAAAACTGGGGAATGGGTAATAAAGGGATTAGCTATCTTTTTAAACAACAAAAATGCTGGTGTCGACTGTCCCTTTAAATAGAATAATTTTAGTCACTTTGCCAAAAGAATAGCAGCTTTCCTGTTGTATATTACTCAAGAAATTTTAAAACCAAGCATAAACATAAGGTTGCAAAGGTATGTGATATTGTGGCACTGGGTCTTGGTAAAAAAAAAAGTTTAAAGAACCCTAGTTTAGCATGTGTTAAAGGAAGAGTACATTTGCTTTTCATATGATATGATTTCCCAATAATGTATTCCTTTTTTCTTTGTGCTATGGAAAGCACAGCTGAACCAATTTAGCCCTCTAAATTAAAAAAATGTTTATGTAACTAACAAGAAAACAATTGTGTTTAGCTTGAGGGTTAATATGAGTAGTAACAAGAACAATACAATACAGTCTTCCCAAGGGCGGGGTGTATAACTTATAAATAATACCACAGGAAAAAAAAAGGTCATTTTATATTTGGCTTGATATGATGAAACAGAAAATTACAGCACTGCTTGGACTGTAGCTTTGGAAACATTCAGTGGCATATTCAGTATTTGTCCAACTGTTAATTCCTGAAATCTGTAATATAATTGCTTGAGAGTCTATAAGCCAAATAAACAATGTTGGTCTGAGTATGAGATAGCTTTGTTTAAAAAAAGTATATAACTGAAAGGAAATGCTAGTTCTTTGATTATTCTGTCTTGTATTTTATTTTAAAAAAGAAAAGTGAATAATACATAGAAGACTTGGTGGTGTACTTCAGTTTTTTTAGATTAAAGGAATATTAACCTCAAAAATGTTCTTCCCATTGTAGTCTGTGTAGAAGAGAACCTAAGTAGGCATCTGGAAGAATACATGGCAGGAAATAGGGCTGTTATCTAGTGTTCTTGCAAATGGATAATATTCTTGCAAACATACTGCCATATAGTGATCCAGAAATGTTCTGATTTCTAAGCATTCATCCCAGCTTTTCAACAAAAGATACACAGGAAATGAAGAAAAATTGATAATAGAAGTATTGTTGTTTAAAATTGCATTCTGTAACTAAATGATGAAAGAAATAAAATTGGGTTTCATATCCCTTTAAGTCCTTGACCCAATGTGACGTGTATATATATATATATACATGTCATGCGGTACGAAGCTCATTTTACCACATAACATAGAAGTATTGTTGTTTAAAATTGCATGCTGTAACTAAATCATGAAAGAAAAAAAATTGGGTTTCATATCCCTTTAAGTCCTTGACCCAATGTGACGTGTATATATATATATATATATATATATATATATATATATATATACACATATACATATATATACACACACACATATATATATACATATACATACACACACACACACATACATACAGGGAGTGCAGAATTATTAGGCAAGTTGTATTTTTGAGGATTAATTTTATTATTGAACAACAACCATGTTCTCAATGAACCCAAAAAACTCATTAATATCAAAGCTGAATAGTTTTGGAAGTAGTTTTTAGTTTGTTTTTAGTTATAGCTATTTTAGGGGGATATCTGTGTGTGCAGGTGACTATTACTGTGCATAATTATTAGGCAACTTAACAAAAAACAAATATATACCCATTTCAATTATTTATTTTTACCAGTGAAACCAATATAACATCTCAACATTCACAAATATACATTTCTGACATTCAAAAACAAAACAAAAACAAATCAGTGACCAATATAGCCACCTTTCTTTGCAAGGACACTCAAAAGCCTGCCATCCATGGATTCTGTCAGTGTTTTGATCTGTTCACCATCAACATTGCGTGCAGCAGCAACCACAGCCTCCATGACACTATTCAGAGAGGTGTACTGTTTTCCCTCCTTGTAAATCTCACATTTGATGATGGACCACAGGTTCTCAATGGGGTTCAGATCAGGTGAACAAGGAGGCCATGTCATTAGATTTTCTTCTTTTATACCCTTTCTTGCCAGCCACGCTGTGGAGTACTTGGACGCGTGTGATGGAGCATTGTCCTGCATGAAAATCATGTTTTTCTTGAAGGATGCAGACTTCTTCCTGTACCACTGCTTGAAGAAGGTGTCTTCCAGAAACTGGCAGTAGGACTGGGAGTTGAGCTTGACTCCATCCTCAACCCGAAAAGGCCCCACAAGCTCATCTTTGATGATACCAGCCCAAACCAGTACTCCACCTCCACCTTGCTGGCA
This sequence comes from Bombina bombina, assembly GCF_027579735.1. Lineage (NCBI taxonomy): Eukaryota > Metazoa > Chordata > Amphibia > Anura > Bombinatoridae > Bombina > Bombina bombina. The sequence continues at coordinate 122,854,288 of NC_069508.1, forward strand.
TCTGAGTCGGACTGGAGCTCTCTGCCCTTTACCAATCCAGCCACGGGCCCATCCATCTGGCCCATCAAGACTCACTCTCATTTCATCAGTCCATAAAACCTTAGAAAAATCAGTCTTGACATATTTCTTGGCCCAGTCTTGACGTTTCAGCTTGTGTGTCTTGTTCAGTGGTGGTCGTCTTTCAGCCTTTCTTACCTTGGCCATGTCTCTGAGTATTGCACACCTTGTGCTTTTGGGCACTCCAGAGATGTTGCAGCTCTGAAATATGGCCAAACTGGTGGCAAGTGGCATCTTGGCAGCTGCACGCTTGACTTTTCTCAGTTCATGGGCAGTTATTTTGCGCCTTGGTTTTTCCACACGCTTCTTGGGACCCTGTTGACTATTTTGAATGAAACGCTTGATTGTTCGATGATCACGCTTCAGAAGCTTTGCAATTTTAAGAGTGCTGCATCCCTCTGCAAGATATCTCACTATTTTTTACTTTTCTGAGCCTGTCAAGTCCTTCTTTTGACCCATTTTGCCAAAGGAAAAGAAGTTGCCTAATAATTATGCACACCTGATATAGGGTGTTGATGTCATTAGACCACACCCCTTCTCATTACAGAGATGCACATCACCTAATATGCTTAATTGGTAGTAGGCTTTCGAGCCTATACAGCTTGGAGTAAGACAACATGCATAAAGAGGATGATGTGGTCAAAATACTCATTTGCCTAATAATTCTGCACTCCCTGTATATATATATATATATATATATATATATATATATATATACACACACACACACACACACACACACACATGTCATGCGGTACGAAGCGCATTTTACCACATAACATATATATATACTAAATCACAAGAAGAGAAATACTAGCACTACAGTGTTAGTATACAAATGTAATACCACCAAGTAATAAAGGAATGAATATCTTATACATGACCATATAAAGAGAGGTTCTATATGTGAGTTATAGTCAGAGTCAATATGAGTTTTTCCCAACCAGATATGGTTTTCAAAATCACAACACGTCCAAAACCAGAAGTTGTGAATATCACTTGAAGAAAATTGTATAGTACTTAATATGGAAAGTGGTAATCCACAGTTATCTCCTCTGTGAAATCCACTTGAGTTAGTGCTGCTCTCAGAATGGGGAGTAATCTGATCACCACCTTAGAGTCTAAAAATAAAAAATAAACAGAAGAGAGCTCAAATCTTACTCTAAGCATAATATTTATTCACAATTAAAAGAGCACAAGTAAAAAAGCACTTACTAAGACATATAAAATGCTATGCATGTCAATAAAATATCACTGACCCTTACTCCTGTAGTACCGCCTTTTGTGGTTCCTCACTCTGTGTTCCAAGGGCTATACAGCACCTAAACAAGCTAAGAGTTTGACTTTCTACCTCGATCTATACGCCACAGATGCCAGTGAGGTTCTGCAAACCTAAAGTTCTCAACGCATTTCCTCTGGTCCCGGCCAGACTTTCTCAAGAGGTATACGTCATTCACATACAAGATTCGTCATATGAAGCTATTTCTTTCGTTCCATTGGTTGATAAATCTGTCCAAACAAAAAAGAGGCATAGAACGGGCGCTAAAAACAGCTAAGGTTACTGAAACATAATATTACTGTGACATTCCATGTGAGAAAAGTTGTTTCTAAAAACAATATAAGTCGATATATTAAAATGCTAATTTGTTACATAAATGACAATATATAAACCGCTATGTGGGCTAATATCAATATTAATGCTAATACAAAAAAAAGTAGGTTGATATATCTGACCATCATGTTACATACCTAATTGGTTATTTCATGCATGAGGAAGGGCTGAGCTAGGCCCGAAACGTTGCTGTTGATTATTTGACCCATGATGGAATACTAATAAAGTTATTTTTTACTTGAGAAGCTGGAGGACTTTGTTATTTTTTTATATGGCTATTTGAGACTTGGTAAGTCTCCTCTGTGCACTCCTATAAAAAGTGCTGTCCCCATTCATGATTTTCGGAGCTTTATGTATTCAGCCAGCAAAATGTTACATTAGTATCCTTGAGACATATTAACAAGAAGCATCAAAAAAGTTACTATACATTCATTGCTAATATGTTTCTTTGTGTGTTTATCAGCTAACCAATTTATATGCATGCCCTTAATATTATGCTTTTCTCAACATCGATAATGTAGTTAAATACAAAAAATTCCCTTGAGCCTATTCTGTGTGTGATCCCAACAACCAATCCACTCAATGTGGGATACAATATAATCATGGAAAGGGTTCCTATAGAGATTTGAAGCAGACACATATAAAATCCATAAGTGAAATGGATAAAGCTGCTATAGCTTAAAATGTCTTTATAGCTGCCTCTATGGGATAAATCAGACAAACGTCTCTTACAAGGCTCATAAAGAATGAGAGACAATCACACATTGAGCGGATGGTTGTTGGGACCACACACAGAATAGGCTCAAAGGATTTTATTGTACTTAACTACATTATCGATGTTGAGAAAAGCATAAGATTAAGGACATGCATATAAATGGGTTAGCTGATAAAAACACAAAGAAGTATATTAGCAATTAATGTATAATAACTTTTTGGATGCTTTTTGTTAATATGTCTCAAGGATACTAATGTAACATTTTGCTGGCTACATACATAAAGCTAACAGCCCGAAATAACCAATCAGGTATATGAACAGATACATGAATTAATGCAACAAAAGAAATAGCTTCATATGATGAATCATGTATGTGAATGACATATACCTCTTGAGAAAGTCTGGCCAGGACCAGAGGAAACGCGTTGAGGACTTCAGGTTTGCAGAACCTCACCGGCATCTGTGGCGTTTGAATCGAGGTGGAAAGTTGAACTCGCTTAGCCTGTTTAGGTGCTGTATATCCCTTGGAACACGGAGGGAGGAACCATGAAAGGCGGTACTACAGGAGTACAGGCCGGAGATGTTTATTGACATGCATAGCATTTTATATGTTTTAGTAAGTGCTTTTTTACTTGCGCTCTTTTAATTGTGAATAAATATTATGCTTAGAGTAGCGTGTGCGCTTTCTTCTGTTTTTGTATAAATATATATACGTCTGAGCTCCAGACATCTGCATATGGAACCGGAGCACGATTGGTGCTCCAGTTCAATATGAAGGCAGATGTCAGATCGTTAGACAATGACTCTGTGTGTGTCATCGTCTGAAGCGATCATCTGCTGGTGCCGGTGGGAGTTATGGGGGGGAAAGTGGGAGGTGGGTCGGTGATCCATTGGGAGGGGGATGGAGAAGAGCAGTGGAGGGAGTGGGCTCTACACTGCAGAAAAAAAAATTAAGAGAGAGTGAGGGAGGGATGGGGAGCTAAACTACAGAAAAAAGGGGGACCCTAACAAATGATTGCTGGAGGGGGGAGCTACACTTTAGAAAAAATAAAAATAAAATTAAAAACATAAAATAAATGAATGTATGTTCGCTATAAGTGGGAGGGGGAAGGGTTAGAGCTATTTGAAGGGATCAGGGAGGTCCACAACACTGCAGATAATATATATATATTTAAATAATTTAATAATAATAATATTAAAAACTAAACTAAACCGCTTACTGGCAGACTGTCTGCCAGTACCGAAGATGGCGAGGACCAGTGAGGTGGGGGTAAGGTAGTGAAGAAAACTGTTGAGGTGGGATCAGAGTGTGGGAGATATCAGGAGGGAAGGTAATCTCTACACTACAGCTAAAATTAACCTTACAAGCTACCTGATTAACTTCTTCACTTCCGGGAATAATATAAATATGGAGCGGAGCTGCAATAAGCAGCATTCTAATTACCAATGGCAAATCCATGAATTTATGCTATTTCCGAACAAAGCATTTACAATCATCTGTTTCATGATTGCACAAGCAGTATGTAAATGATTTCATTGCAAAACACTAAGTTTATGAACAAAATAACATTTGGTGGTTAAATAGTGGCATGAAATATACCAAAATGGGCCTAGATCAATAACTTTATAATATATATATACAGTATATAGTTTTGACAGTTAAATAAAAAAAAAAGAACAAGTTCTTCTCTGAAATTCCCTGTAGCGAAAGGGTTTAATAAAAACAAAAATAAAAACACAAAAAGGAGACACCTCGTAAGATAGTAACATTTAAATTGAAATTCAAGTAGAAATCGTGGACATGCACAACACGATTTGTGTCAGTGCTTCACAAGCAGACTGGAACATTCAGATTCCATCAGCTAGCCTCGTTATTGCAGCCAGTACAAAGTCTCCTCTCTCTACCAACTCAAATCCACATGCAGCAAGCAGCGTCTTCAGTTAGGGCTCCATTTATCAAGCTGTTTGCCCAGCTCCGACTGCAGGTTCTCACAAGAGAACCTGCAGTAAGTATTTATCAAGCAGTGGTCATCAGACCGCTGCTTCCTAGCCTCTTCTCCACCTCTTAGGTTTCCCTGGTCTTGTCCGACCGAGATTGACAGCTCCTGCCCACGCGTGAATGGCTGTGCGTGGGCAGGGGGCGGTGTTGCACAAGAGCGCAAAATAGCGCTCTTGTGCAATGCTGAATTCCAGTAGCAGATTGCTGCCCACCAGAGGTGAGCTGGGGCGGATATGGGCGCATATGTATGCCCCTTGTCCGCGCTAGCTTGATAAATCGAGCCCAAACTATTTAAGACCAGAATATAGGAAAGAAGAAAATCATAAAATACAGGAACATTTGTAGCTATAAAACAAACAAAAAACAAAAAGAAAGCAAGTTACTTAAAGGCACCTGAAACTTTTTTTTTAATGACAAAAAAATGCAATTTTAGGTAACTTTCAAATTTATTTCTATTTAATTTATTTTATTCTTTTTGTATCTTTTGTTGAAATGCATGCCTAGGTGACTCAGGTGTAGCTGAAGGTATATGCCCCTTGTTATTAGCTTTTAGCTAACTCCCAGTAGTGCATTACTGCTCCTTCAATAAATGATACCAAGTGAATGAAGAAAATTAGATATTAGAAGTAAATTGGAAAAATGATTAAAATTGTGTGATCTCTCTGAATTATGAAAGAAAAAAAATTGGGTTTCATGTCCCTTTAAAATATCCTTTTAAATTCCAGTCCTTTCTATATTGATTGTAAAGGTGCATCAGTGTACCAAGGTTGTTTGACCAAAGAAGCAATGAAAATGATTAAATGTCTCTTTCCCTGCCCCAAATATAGAAGTCCATTTATCAAGCTCCGAAAGGAGCCTGAGGGCCCGTGTTTCTGGCGAGCCTGCAGGCTCGCCAGAAACAGCAGTTATGAAGCAGCAGTCTAAAGACCGCTGCTCCATAACCCTGTCTGCCTGCTCTGACCAGGCGGATAGGAATCACCACAATTCAACCCGATTGAGTACGATCGGGTTGATTGACACCTCCCTGCTGGCGGCCAATTGGCCGTGAGTCTGCAGGGGGCGGCGTTGCACCAGCAGCTCTTGTGAGCTGCTGGTGCAATGCTGAATACGGAGAGCGTATTGCTCTCCGCATTCAGCGAGGTCTGGCGGACCTGATCCACACTGTCGGATCAGGTCCGAAAGACCTTTGATACATAGGCCCCATAGAATAAAAACCCAGATTAAAGGGGTATGAAACACAAAGATTTATTTTGTTATTCAGACAGAGCATAACATTTTAAAAAAGGTTTCTAGTTTACTTCTATTATAAAGTTTGCTTAATTCCCATGGTATTCTTTGTTGAAAAGATATCTAGGTAGGTGCTGCCATGCACACTCCTGAGCTTACTTCACTGCTTTTCAACAAAAAATGCCAAGAGAACGAAGAAATTTTGGTAATTGAAGTAAATTAGAAAATTGTTTAAAAAATCAGGCTCAATGTGAATGTGTAAATTTTGTGTTTCATATCCCTTTAAAGGGACAGTGAAGACAGTGAAGTTATAATTTGACTTTCATGATTTAGACAGCATCCAATTTTAAACAACTTTCCAATTTATTTATATTATTTAATTTGCTTCCTTCTCTTGTTATCCTTTGTTCAAAGGTTTATCTAGGTAAGATCATGAGCAGCAAAGCACCTGGGTGGTAGCTGCTGATTGGTGGATGCATATAAATGCCCATTGTCATTGGCTCACCCATGTGTTCAGTTCAAAACCAGCAGTGCATTGCTGCTCTTTCAACAAATGATACCAAGAGAATGAAGCAAATTTGATAATAGAAGTAAACTGGAAAGTTGTTTAAAATGGTACGTTCTTCCTAAATCATAAAAGAAAAATTTTGAGTTTCATGTCCCTTTAATTATGTAACCTATTCTGACATTTAGGGTACATATGAGGATTTAGTAAGCCAAAGTTTTAAAAAATATTTGAGTGAAGTATTTTAGTTGCATTTGTAATTCACTATTTTAAAACTTATTATTAGTAGTACTTATTTATAAAGTTTTTTTATATATTTATCTCTATAATACTATATCCACACACACACACACACACATATATATATATATATATATATATATATATATATATATATATATATATATATATATATATATATATATATATACACAGTATATATATCTCCCCCACATTAAAGTTTTTTTTTGTTTTTTTTTTTAAAACAAACAAACAAGTGTTCCTATCCTTAAAGGGACAGTCTACCATAGAATTGTTATTGTTTTAAAAGATAGATAATCCCTTTATTACCCATTCCCCAGTTTTGCATAACCAACACAGTTATATTAATGTACTTTTTACCTCTGTGATTACCTTGTATCTAGGAACCTTCTTCCAGCCCCCTGATCACATGACTGTGACTGTTTATTATCTATTGTCTTAAATTTAGCATTGTTTTGTGCTAAATCATAAATAACCCCCTGTGTATGAACACAGTGTTATCTATATGTCCCACGTGTACTTTCTGTCTCTTTGTGTTGAAAAGAGATTTAAAAAGAATGTGATAAGAGGCAGCCCTCAACGGCTTAGAAATTAGCATATGAGCCAACCTATGTTTAGTTTAAACTAAGAATACCAAGAGAAAAAAGCAAATTTGATGATAAAAGTAAATTGGAAAGTTGATTAAAATTAAAAGTCCTATCTGAATAATGAAAGTTTAATTTATACTAGACTGTGTCCCTTTAAAAAGGGACACTGAACCAAATTTTTTTCTTTTGTGATTCAGATAGAACATGCAATTTTAAGCAACTTTCTAATTTACTCCTATTATCAATCTTTCTTCATTCTCTTGGTATCTTTATTTGAAATGCAAGAATGTAAGTTTAGATGCCGGCCCATTTTTGGTGAACAACCTGGGTTGTTCTTGCTGATTGGTGGATAAATTCATCCAGGGTTCTGAACCAAACAAATAGCTTAGATGCCTTCTTTTTCAAATAAAGATAACAAGAGAACGAAGAAAAATTTATAATAGGACTAAGTTTAGAAAGTTGCTTATAATTGCATGCTCTATCTGAATCACGAAAGAAAAAATGTGGGTTCAGTGTCCCTTTAATAAAACTATTTTTTGATCTTATAGAGCCTTGTAAGTTATCATTAGGTTCTAAATTATATTTATATATTAGTTGTGTGCAAACATGCATTCCCTGCAAGTATTACTGGGATGTGAAACCCAATTTTTTTCTTTCATGATTCAGATAGAGCAGGCAATTATAAGCAACATTCTAATTTACTATTTTCAATTTTTCTTCGTTCTCTTGGTATCTTTATTTGAAAAAGCAGGAATGTAAGCTTACAAGCCGGCCCGTTTTTGGTTCAGACCCTGGGTAGCACTTGCTTGATTGGTGGCTACATTTAATAGGAGTAAATTAGAAAGTTGCTTAAAATTGCACCATGAAAGAAAAAAATTGGGTTTCATATCCCTTTAACTTGGATTTTTAATGCAAAAATATTTTTTATTGGATATAAATGTATTTTTTTCTAGCATTTAATCTGATAACAAACTTGCCTGGGTTCATTAAAGCTCTCTCTAAGTGCAAAGGATAACAGCGAGACAAGGCAGATATGGAAATTTCCTCTTATCATTCACTAAAGTGTTGCTTTGAAAACTTTATACATTTGGAATTTGTTATTTGCCATGGTCTATACTAAATGACGTGTGGAGACAAATGCGCTGCAATATATTACTCAGTTAACTGGCTTTGTGTTCTCAAAAGACTTTGCATTTTGTATTTTGTCTAAAGCTGTGTGTCTAGGAAAATAATTTTTTATTTATGTTTCTCAAAGGTTCTACTGTATTCATAGGACTCGCTAATTTGTCTTGTCACTTATGCACTTGAGAGGTTGCCTTACATTTCGAGATGGTAAAATCACAAAAAGTAAAAAAAACTAGAGCTGAATACACATTTAGGGCAAGATTGCAAGTGGAGCACTAATTGTTTGCGCACCTGTAAAGGGCAAATTCTCCCGTTTACGATAAATAACCAGCCATTACAAGGTTAGTCCTTTGGTTAATTTAAAAAATCTCCCCCAATTGCCCCCAAAATAAAGTGTGTTTCCTTTTTTAATAAAAAATAATTGTAGCAGTTTTTAGGGGTTAAAGTGTACGGGTGTGGGGTGTTAGGAAAAAAAAAACGGCACTGAAAAATGCCTTTACATAGCGTTCTATGGGAACAGTGTGTTTCCTGTTAATATATACATGAATATGCATATATACAATGATATATATTTATGTGCTAATATGTGTATATACACATATTAACACATAAATATATATGTATATATTCATATACCTATATATTTATGCTTTGCTGCCCAACACTGCCTGCTGCGCTAGGTTCTCAGCCGTGTCTCACAGCATGAGAATGAGGCTCCCATTGGAACCTATAGAAGCACACTCTCGTGAGCGCAAAGCTTCCATGCAATGCGAATGCGAAGTCGCATTCACATAGAGCCTACCTTGTAATACCAGCACATATTTGCGTGCACTGGTATTACTGAGTGGAGTGCATATATTGTGCTTGCATAATCGCAATTTTGCGCTCCACTTATATGGCCCTAAAATTTAGGGCCGCCACTAGAAATTTTGTGGCCCCTTACTTAACCATTGATCAGGCCACCATCCCCTTTGACATCTGCAATTTTTGACCAAGTGACTAAAACATATATGCACTTTATTATTAAAGGGATAGGAAAGTCAAAATTAACCTTGCATGAATTTGATACAGCATGTCATTTTAAGACACTTTTAAATTCACTTCTATTTTCAAATGTGCTTTGTTCTCTTTGTATCCCTTGTTGAAAAAGAATACGCACATATCCTACACTAGTGGGAGCTAGCTGCTGATTGGTGCCTGCACGCCTTTGTTTCTTGTGATTGGCTAACAATATCTTCTTAGCTAGCTGACAGTATGCAATCCTTCTCTTTTAGCCATGAACAACAAGAGAATGAAGCAGATTTGATAATATAAGTAAATTAGAAAGTTGTTTTAAATTGTATGTTCTATTCAAATGATGAAAGAAAATTTTAGGGTTTCCTGTCCCTTTAAGCGTAGGTAAACTTGGAAATGTTGTAAAGGCAGTAACACACAAACACAGAAACACACAGACACACTTATACACTGAATCACACACTCACACATAAGGATTCACATATAGACACTCTAGCAGACACGCAAAGAAACACAGAAACAATCTCAGATACAGACACCCACACAGACACTCCGCACTTGCTTACATTGACCTGACAAGTAATGAGGTAGACTACAGTTTTGTCAAAAAAGGAGATTTACAAGACAAAATATGGAATTTTGATTATCTTTTTGTCCTGGAAGATGCCAACTATATGATGAGAAAATCATGCAATGGCTGAAAGGAAGGGCCCTGAACTGCTTTAACAAGAATTTAAAGGTTAAGTGGTGGATTGGTGACTTCCAGAAAGGTCTCATCAGTCTCAGAGTCTGTAGAAAGATGTGAATAATCAGTAGTAAGGTCAAAATGTCCTAAAAAGGAAAAGACAATGGACACACACACACAAACTCAAACTTGCACATACACCCAAGGAAACACCCACAACGACAGCCTCAGAAAACACACACAGACATACACACTCAGAGGCATCCACAGAAAACACACAAAGACATACACACACAGAGAGACACCCACAGAAAACACACAAAGACATACATGCACACAAACCCTCACAGAGAGATCCACAGAAAAAAATACATACACACTCATAGAGACACCAACAAAAGCATAAACACAGACACCCACAGAAACACTCACAGGAGGTAAAATTTCTGCACAGCCCCATCCCCTAAATCAACAGTGTGTGACATGCATGATTAAAAACAAGTAGCAGAAATGAAGAGATCCCTTTTTAAGGAATTATATTTGTAAATGTCCAAACAAAAATACTTCTGTGAATTCAAAATTGTACATTATTGATCTGTCAGAATGGGTACATGAAGAAAAGTACATTTGAAAGGTTGACAAATGTTTGGGGTCCCCCCCATTTCCCCAACCAAGAGAGCACTACTTCAAATCAGGTGTACAAATGTTCCCATCTGTCAGCTGTATGTATGGATTTTTGAAAATGCTGTATTCTATATGGTCTTGGTGGGGTCATAAGCTGTGGCACTAGGTCTCATACCATTAAATCTGGTTGAATGCAGGATTTAGGCTTGTTTGTATGTTTTTCAAAATCAAGTCAGCTGTAGTGTAAACTGAACAGTGTTAAGTTAACCTGTCTCATTTCAAACACTGAGCAATCTTAGCCTGAGAGTATAACATTTTATGCAGATGTAAAAATCTTAGATAAATGCCTCCTGGCATCTGGAAAGTCATTGAATAAAGGGGTAGTAAACTGGAATGTAATTATATATATATATATATATATTTGTTTCTTAAATTTTGTCTGGTGTCTCATATTGTACTGTCCTTTTATCTTTGTTACCTATGAGCAGCGCTGGGGAATCTGTTGGTGCTTTATAAATAATAAATAATAATAATAATAATAATAATAGTATACATATAACACACAGAGAAAGTCCAGCACTCACTTACAAACTCTTAGCTAAGATTTAAAAGCAAAAATGGAAAGGTTAGTTACCGCATCTGGCCAAATGGGACAAGCCCAGGTACCACGTCAAGGTCCTTTCCAATACCTGGGAACCTAGGGCAGCAACACAATGCAAGCTCTCAAATCCAAATAAACTGGGAACAAGGGAAGGGTGCACAGGCTTATGTAATCACCCCAGACATATACAAAACACGGAAGGGGACTGCTCTCTCATACTGGACTGGGTACACATCCCATGACCCTGCAACATGCTCAGCCCTGGGTGCTCACGGGCACTCACAGGAAGCTGTGCTGTCCCCAGAGTCGCAGGCAGTTAACCCTAGACAGGTCTTGGTGCAAGAACAATAGGGAAAATTACAAAACAAATTAATACAACACACAGAAAATGTCCAGCACTCACTTACAAGCTCTCAGCTGAGCATGTTGCAGGGTCATGGGATGTGTACCCAGTCCAGTATGAGAGTGCAGTCTCCTTCCGTGTTTTGTATATGTCTAGGGTGATTACATAAGCCTGTGCACCCTTCCCTTGTTCCCAGTTTGTTTGGATTTGAGAGCTTGCATTGTGTGGCTGTTCTAGGGTCCCAGGTATTGGAAAGGACCTTGATGTGGTACCTGGGCTTGTCCTATTTAGCCAGATGCGGTAACTAACCTTTCCATTTTTGCTTTTAAATCTTAGCTGAGAGATTGTAAGTGAGTGCTGGACTTTCTCTGTGTGTTGTGTTAATTTGTTTTGTAATATTCCCTATGGTTCTTGCACCCAGACCTGTCTGGGGTTAACTGCCCTTGACTCTGGGGACAGCACAGCTTCCTGTGAGTGCCCGTGAGCACCCAGGGCTGAGCATGTTGCAGGGTCATGGGATGTGTACCCGGTCCGGTATGAGAGTGCAGTCCTCTTCCGTGTTTTGTATATGTCTGGGGTGATTACATAAGCCTGTGCACCCATCCCTTGTTCACAATTTGTTTGGATTTGAGAGCTTGCACTGTGTGGCTGTTATAGGGTCCCAGGTATTGGAAAGGACCTTGACGTGGTACCTTGGCTTGTCCCATTTGGCCAGATGCGGTAACTAACCTTTCCATTATTGATTTTAAATCTTAGCTGAGAGCTTGTAAGTGCTGGACTTTCTTTGTGTGTTGTATTAATTTGTTTTGTAATTTTCCCTATGGTTCTTGCACCCAGACCTGTCTGGGGTTAACTGCCTGTGACTCTGGGGACAGCACAGCTTCCTGTGAGCATCCATAAGCACCCAGGGCTGAGCATGTTGCAGGGTCATCCCATGTGTACCCGGTCGGGTATGAGAGTGCAGTCCCCTTCCGTGTTTTGTATATGTCTAGGGTGATTACTTAAGCCTGTGCACCCTTCCCGTATTCACAGTTTGTTTGGATTTGAAAGCTTGAATTGTGTGGCTGTTCTAGGGTCCCAGGTATTGGAAAGGACCTTGACGTGTTACCTGGGCTTGTCCCATTTGGCCATTTTTGCTTTTAAATCTTAGCTGAGAGCTTGTAAGTGAGTGCTGGGCTTTCTCTGTGTGTTGTATTAATTTGTTTTGTAATTTTCCCTATGGTTCTTGCACCCAGACTTGTCTGGGGTTAACTGCCTGTGACTCTGGGGACAGCAAAGCTGTTGCAAAAGGGCAATTTATTTGCCTAAAACACAACTGCTCAGAAGAGAGTGTATAGCAAAGCAGACTGAACACCTCACAAAGAAATTGAGACAGAGGGGTTATAAAAGTAAGACCATTGAGCAGGCCAAGGGTCTAGTGAATAAAATCAAAAGAGCAGATTTTCTGGGGAGCAGAACCCCTAGAAAAGCCAAGACAATGTCAAAAACACAAGCGAGAGATAACATCATGTTTATAACTGAATACTCTAAACCATACAGTGAAGTATGTAGAGTAATAAAATCCCATTTAGGTATGCTAACAGTGGATGATAACCTTAAAGATATTATAAAAAAAAGGTTGCAAGTTTGCCTATAGGAAAAACAGGTCCATAGGCAACATGGTAGCACCCACAGAGCTGAAACAAAGTATACTGGAGGATGGTTCTTCCTGGTTAAGATTCAATGGCATCTTTAAATGCAATTATACAGCCTGTAAAGCTTGTGAAAAGGTCCAAACAGGCAATCAGTTTCAATTAACAGTAACAGGGGAAAGTTTTTCCTAAAAATCTTGTTTCAATTGTCGTTCCACATATGTGGTGTATCTAATCATCTGTGTAGAATGCCATCTTCAGTATGTAGGCCTCCCCTCCAGGAAGGCCAGGACAAGGATGAAGGAATATCTCCTTGATAGAAAACAGGGCATCCTGACCACACCTCTGATTAGCAATTTCACTTTGGTCCACCATAAAAGAGTCAACAGCTTCAGGTGGACCATAATTGAACAGGTAAAAACTAAGAGGAGAGGTGGGAGTAGAGATAATCTCCTGGCAGAAAGATAAACTTTCTGGATATTTAGTTTGAGAACGAGGGTCCCAATGGGACTTAATTTGGAGTTTGACTTGATAAATTTTTGGTGAGCATAGGTTATTACCGTCAGTTGTTTTTTTTCCTGTATTACTGACCTAATGACTAGGAATTTGTCTTCATACTTTAAACATTCATTACAATATATAGAACTAGAGTAATGTATACAATGGGTACAGGAGTAGACTGCATTCTCAGCATCTTGTTACCTTAAGTATTTATAGTTCATTTATATATGTATTCAGCATTTATAATAGGGAATGTTTAAATTTTAGGTTTCATTACTATTTACATTTTGAGATAAGTACCTATATAGAACTGATGAATTTGTACAGTTCTCTTTATTTTTTTCATCTATACTTACTAGATAATAATTAACCCTAGTGGAATGCTCCATCTCACGAAATTATCCTTCTCTGGTGGTCTATAGTATAGAGGGAGTGTACAACTTTAATTGTGTCATATTGATTATTGTGATGTGTCATATTGATTATTGGTAACAGTTCGTATTTATTAGCAAACGGAAAGTGACTAGCACTAAATTAGTTTATTTGAATATATTCTGAGTAGAGCATATGTGCATAGTTTATAGGTTGTGCTTGGTGTGCAATATCATAAATACATTTTCACTTGCTCTAACCAGCATAGCAAGGTATCTGCCGTGTTTAACGATAAGATGCAAACATTTCAGAGAGGAAAGAGTTAACTTTGTTATTAGAAATAGAATTGGTGGATGTTTGCCCTATCAGAAGGGAGCTAGGGTTTTAAATGGCTACGTGTTGTAACATTTTTCAATGGCTTGGAGTAAGGCTTAACGCGAAACACGTTAGCCACTTTATTGCTCCTTTCTAAGGACTTTCCTTGTACCTCTACACTCTTTGTAATGAGTTTTTTAACCAACTAGAAGAAAGGATATATGTTTTAATTACAACGCTGTTTTCCGGTGCTCCGTATCTCTTCTTTTACATTGATGCTTTATGGAGCCCACTGGGCCCCTGACAGGAGTCACCTATTCACCCCCTGATGGCGGCCCTAAATAACTAACATAATAATTTTGATTTGCATATTACTCAAACTGAGAACATTTAGCATTCACAAGTGCCATTATCTTAAAGGGACATAAAACCCAAAATTGTTCTAGTATGATTCAGATAGAGTATACATTTGTAAACAACTTTCCAATTTACGTTTACTATAAATGTTGCTTCATTCTCTTGGTATCCTTTTTTGAAGAAGCAGCAATGCACCACTGGGAGCTAACTGAACATATTGTTAAGCTAATTACAAGCAGCATATTTGTGCAACCAACAATCAGCAGCTAGCTCCCAGTTCCTTGAGCCTACATAGGAATGTTTTTTAACAAAGAATATCAAGAGAACAAAGCAAATTATATAAAAATAGTAAATTGAAAAGTTGTTTAAATTGTATACTTATTTTTTTTTGTTTATTTGTTTTTTTTGTGTGGTGTCTGAATATGTATATACTGCTACAAGTCAAGCATACTGTCAAATCTGCATGAGATATACTTGAAACCTGTGCACCCACTATTCAAACTCATAGAAAGAGTAAAAAAACAACAGACATATGTTGTCACACATGCCTCTCTTCACATAATTTGCTTGTATTAAAGGCTGTGGATCCCATTTATCATAGTCCAGAAAGAAAAAGGTTCCTGGCCCGAAATCTTGTCTATCGCCAATTGCAATCAATTGAATGAGAGCAGGGCTTATCAATTATCCTGGTTGATCCTAACTAGGATGATTTAATTACACTACCCTTGAGGTGGGGAGAAGTTAAGTAGTAGTGATCTTTAGACCACAACTACTTAAAGGGACAGTCTAGGCCAAAATAAACTTTTATGATTCAGATAGAGCATGCAATTTTAAACAATTTTCCAATTTACTTTTATCACCAATTTTGCTTTGTTCTCTTGGTATTCTTAGTTGAAAGCTGGAGGTTCATATGCTAATTTCTTAGACCTTGAAGGCCACCTCTTTTCAGAATGCATTTTAACAGTTTTTCACCACTAGAGGGTGTTAGTTAATGTATTTCATATAGATAACACTGTGCTCGTGCACGTGAAGTTATCTGGGAGCAGGCACTGATTGGCTAAACTGCAAATCTGTCAAAAGAACTTAAATAAAGGGGAAGTTTGCTGAGGCTTAGATACAAGATAATCACAGAGGTTAAAAGTATATTATTATAACTGTGTTGGTTATGCAAAACTGGGGAATGGGTAATAAAGGGATTATCTATCTTTTAAAACAATAAAAATTCTGGTGTAGACTGTCCCTTTAACTAGCATTTCAGAACCTCTTGCGCTGATTGTAAATACTAATGAATGTGTATTTCTGTTAATCTACATTTTGACAAGTTTGTAATAGCAGAAGCAAACTAGGATAATATTTCAATATGGCTCCAGTTTATGTGTGCAATATGTGTTTTTTTTTAACATCATTGCTAAATCTTTGTCATTCTCAATTGGGGCTTTGACACTCTAGTACATTTAAATCTGACTGAAAAAACTATTTTGAAATTTGAGATTTAAGGGAAGCACATACTACACAGTAGTGAGCATTTAGCCACCAATCAGCAAGTGCTACCCACAGGTGCTGAACAATAAATGGACTGGCTCTTAATCTTAGATTCCTGCATTTTTAAATAAAGATAGCAAAAGAATGAAGAAAATTGATAATAGGAGTAAATTAGAAAGTTGCTTAAAATAGCATGCTCTATCTGAATAATGAAAGAAATTATTTAGGTTTAGTGTCCCTTAAAGGGACAGTCTAGGCCAAAATAAACTTTCATGATTCAGATAGAGCATGTAATTTTAAACAATTTTCCAATTTACTTTTATCACCAATTTTGCTTTGTTCTCTTGGTATTCTTAGTTGAAAGCTTAACCTAGGAGGTTCATATGCTAATTTCTTAGACCTTGAAGCCCACC
Organism: Bombina bombina; assembly: GCF_027579735.1. Lineage (NCBI taxonomy): Eukaryota > Metazoa > Chordata > Amphibia > Anura > Bombinatoridae > Bombina > Bombina bombina. The sequence continues at coordinate 122,870,714 of NC_069508.1, forward strand.
TCTTTCAGATTGCATTTTAACAGTTTTTCACCACTAGAGGGTGTTAGTTCACATATTTCATATAGATAACACTGTGCTCATGCACGTGAAGTAATCGGGGAGCTGGCACTGATTGGATAGACTGCAAGTCTGTCAAAAGAACTGAAAAAGGGGAAGTTTGCAGAGGCTTAGATACAAGATAATTACAGAGGTTAAAAGTATATTAATATAACTGTGTTGGTTATGCAAAACTGGGAAATGGGTAATAAAGGGATTATCTATCTTTTAAAACAATAAAAATTCTGGTGTAGACTGTCCCTTTAAACTACCACTGTCTAACTGCAAAAAGCTGACAAAATGCACTGAGATAAGAGGTGGTTTTCAATGGCTTAGAAATCGGTTAATGAGCCTACCTAGTTTTAGCTTTCAACAAAGAATACCAAGATAGCAAAGCAAATTTGATGATAAAAGTAAATTAGAAAGTATTTTAAAATTGCGTGCCCTATCTGAATCATGACTAGACTGACACTTTAAATATCCCCTTAAATAGATGCGGGGATTAAGTAATAAAGGAATATGGAAACTGAAAGATGGGTATGAACCATGATAATTTAAAAAAAAAAAAAAAAATCTAACACAATGTAAGCTGGGAAATGATTTGAAATCAGCAAGTAGAAAATTACAGTAGATGGCTCTGATGATGTGTGTTGTATAGATGCCTTTGTCATTTAGTTGGAAAAGACATGATTTATTTTAGCTGCATTGTGAAACAGGAGCCAGGAAGCCCTGCTGAGTAAGTGAATAACGGTGACTATGAAACACTGAATCAAATGCTACTTTGAAGTAATACATATTGGTACTATACTGAGCGCAATATAAAAAAAACAAAGAACATTGCAACATTGCAACAAAATGAAAACAATCATCAGTTTATGATTATGTAACATTATATATTGAATGTATAAGAAGTATTGAAACTCTTTTCTAAGATGTTAGGTTTTAAACCAAAATCCAATATATATTGCAATTTTATAGCTTAAAGGGACACTGAACCCAATTATTTTCTTTTGGGATTCAGATAGAGTATGCAATTTTAAGCAACTTTCTAATTTACTCCTATTATCAAATTGTCTTCATTCTCTTGGAATCTTTATTTGAAATGCAAGAATGTAAGTTTAGATGTCGGCCCATTTTTGGTGAACAACCTGGGTTTTTCTTGCTGATTGGTGGATAAATTCACCCACCAATAAACAAGTGCTTTCCATGGTTCTGAACCAAAAAATAGCTTAGATGCCTTCTTTTTCAAATAAAGAAAGCAATAGAACAAAGGGAAAATGATAATAGGAGTAAATTAGAAAGTTGCTTAAAATTGCATGCTCTATCTGAATCACGAAAGAAAAAATTTGGGTTCAGTGTCCGTTTAAGGTGTAATGTGTCTTCAAAGTAACAAAATTGATGGTCATTTCAATGCCAATGTTGGCTTTTTATGACCTCTGTTCAATTCATTCAATCATTCAATCACTCTGCATCTTAGGTACAAACATTAAATTTTTAAGAAGAAGTCAATGTTCTGCAAAATGTAATGGACAACAGTGTAAACAGATAGAAGCCTCACATAATTTTTAAAAACTGCCTTAAAGATTATCTTGAAAGACTACTAAAAGATTTATACAGAACTGATTTGTGCAAGTGCATCTTTCAAGTTTCAACTAATAGGATACAATTTTATATGAATGTACAACAAAATAAGCTAGAGATTGTCAGTGCAAGGTTAATCCAACTTTTTTACACTGATTTTAAAGGGACGTGCAAGGCATTTTTGTTCCATCAAAATAGGACATTAGAACATATATTGCATTTTTTTAAAGATGTTCTTGTGCTGAATTTACTTTTGGTTTTATTAATTTGGGTGTGTTACTGTTCATCAGTATAGTTTGGGGATTTGTCTTTATCAGCCAGTGAGCAATCTAAATAAGAAGTTGCATCAAATGGTGAATTTTCTGTTAGTTTAAAATTCAAATTAAACAGTTTCAACTTAACCCATAGAGTGCCATACATGTTAATTTAACCTTCTCTTATAAGTGGGCTTCCAGGTTCAAGCAGATTACAAGATTACAAGCAGAGCCAGTAAGATCATTAACTCACCATAGAGCTTGTATACATTTTTCAGTTTTTTTTTTGTGATTTTAATTCCTCTACTGATACCCCTTCTCACTTCCTTACAACAAAGGGATACTTACTCTGTCTTAGGAATGTGCCTGGGAAGCTACAACAAGGAGAGAGGTACCAGCATGTAAGCATCCCCTTTTAAGTAGCTACACAACAATAATTACTACTAAGTAACACTGAGCTTCCAGAAAGCCCTTCTTTCCAACTGTCACCCTTCCCTGTAGCACTGATCAGCAGGGTAGGGAGTCCTGGGTGAGTCACTGTGTACATCTCCATGGACTTCTTGGGACTTACTACCAAACAGATCAGTATAACTAACAGGTAGAACTCCTGGGAGAGGAACTGGTTGGAGGGGCTGGGATGTGTGACACTGAACAAATTTGTTGACGTTTTGGTGAATTCTTCAGAACAAACAAACAGTGCTCACATAGTGCTTATATAATAAAATATAAATTATTTTAATTTCTACTTGACTTCAAAGAGCTTTTGAAATTATTGAAGGAAGTTATTGTAATGGAACATGATTTGTTGGTAACGTTAGCTGTCAATAGTCTTTATACTATTATTCCCCATGATGTTGGCATTGAGAGAGTCAAATAGCTACTTATTGCTTCTGATAAATATGTTGGTCTCCTGATTGAATTTGTAGTACAATTAGTGTAATTTAGTTTGAAAAGGAATTATTTCAAATTTGAGAGTTCCTTCTAACTTCAGACATCTGGCACAGCAATGGGGCCCAATATGGCCCCAGCATATGCAAACATATTTGTATTTAAGAAGGAATTCTTATAAACAAAAGATGTATCTCCTGTGGTTTACTACAGGAGATACATTGATGATATTTTTCTGATTTTGGGAGGTGACAAGGGAAGTCTAGAACAATGGTTTTATTAGTTTAATAATAGTGACACAATGGTAAAGTTTAAAATGATTTATAGTGATAGTTCAGTACAACTTTTAGATCTAAATATTAGTATATGTAATGGGAAGTTGGAAATCACCCTCTGTACAAAACCTTCTGACCGTAATTAACTCCTTAGAGCTTACAGTTGCCATGCCCCATAACTTAGTAGGGGAATTATCAAATTACAACTTATTAGAACTATTAGCAATAATTTTAACACAGAGAAAGGGTCTCTCAGATATAAGAAATGAGAAACACATTTATACAAAGCGGGTATAAAGCATATACAATTGATCCTGCCATGGACCAGCTCAAAAGTAGATATGTGCATGGTGAAAAAAATTCGGTTTAGTTCGGTTCGGATCAATTCGGATTTTTTTGAATCTCGGTTCGGAGCGATTCGAATTCAGAAAAATTCTAATCAATTCGGTTCGGATTCGTTTCAGATTCATTCAGATTAAAATAAATTTGTCTCGATTCGGTTCAATTCGGTTCGGAAATTCGGAATTCAGTGGGATGTGTTGTGTATTAGACTAGTATTATGTACTGTATATTAGGTGTAACCCATAGCAGAGTGATATAACCTAATATACTGTACAATACTAGTGTAATCCATGGCCATCCAAATCTACCAAATAAATCCGAAAAAATCCGAACTAATTCGGATTTATTCGGTAAATACGGCACTATTTTAATTCGGGAATCCGAATCGATCCGAATCCCGAATTTTACGAATTCGGCCAAATTTCTGAATCGATCCGAAACGAATTGCACATGTCTACTCAAAAGACTTTCACAAAACAACATATTAAATAGACTTAATAAGATCAGGGAAGATAAAAAGCTCACCATGACCACAACATTTGCTCCTAATACTGCTAAATTGGGACAATTTATGAAGAAACATTGGCATATTTTACATTTTGCATGCCAGGGCTCTGTTATGGTGAGATATAAACACATTACCAACTTACGAGATTTATTGGTTCAAACTGACCCTATCGAATGCTATACCAACCGGGGACTGATAGTAAACACTACAAGAGGATATTATAAATTCCCAAATTGCACTATGTGCAATGGATTTATTGCCACAAAAAAAATAATCAATCATCCACATAACAAGAAGAGATTTCTGATACGTCAGTCCATCACGTGTACCACTAATTATGTGATATACATGCTATTTAGTCCACCTTGAAAGCATTACATAGAAAAGTCCCAGGAGATAATCAGAGAATGCATGGCAAATCATAGAATAGCAATGTGACAGTCAATCAAGAAGGGACAATCTGACTAATCAGTGGCACGCCTTTGGATTAAGGCAAAGCATGCAGAGTCATTATTACTGATCATATCCCTAAACCTTACCAAGGAGGAGATAGAAACAAATTGCTCTTAAAAAGAGAAGCTGAATTAATTTTCAAGCTGGACAATTTCCCCAAAGGGAATTATTCCATGCCTGATCTTGGTTGCTTAATATTAGAGTTATCTTGCTGTGAATCCAATACTATGCGGTTAAGATGGGGTTATTTGGGGAGACTCATGGGGATCCTCAGAGGTCGGGTGATGTTGAGGAGCCCCTATTCTGTTTCCATCTGACATAATGTGTATGAAGGGATTTGTAAGATCCTTTTATACACATATTTGTCTGTATGACAAATGTTATCCATCTCTAAGATATTAATGTATAGGAACAGTACTAATAAGCAGCTGGTTGGCATGGCTTATGAGTGTTAGAGGGATGACATAAGATATAATGGTGTTAAGATAAAATATGATACAACAGAACCAATATAAATGTTAAAATTCTTTATCTGACCTAAGTTTAGGCTATATCAAAGATGTAAATATGGTCTTTAATGTATTGGTGTCTACAAGATAGGCACAGTACGTATTTTTGTAATATAATTATCTGTTCACTGTCACTTTGCAATCTCATTTTTTTGTTTCACGATAGTTTCTAGTAATGATGTCAGATTGTCCTATTGGTATATGCTGTTTAGAACCGGAAGTGAGAGATTTGTAAACATCCCGATGTAGAATTCACATATTGATGGGCATACACTATTTGGGTTTGAAGTGTGGATGTTGCTCACTGTATATTTATTATAGAATTATTTTTACTGTTTGGAATTTAAGTACACATAATTATATATACTTACGATTCACTTCTGGTCGCGTATTAATATACCGGCTATACCGGAAATTATATAGAATGTAAACATCTGGTTTAAAGCTACTTGTTATAGATGAATGTGGTAATGAAAATGATGCCACAAGGAAATATTGATTGTTACATGATGTGATTTACTTTGTTTGTATACACATATATATTAGATGATTTGATTCTCACTTTTTTGTTATTAAGAAAAAAATCGTATACCAGAAGTGCAATAGTGTTGCGGCAAAATATGCAAGTGGGTGACTGGAACAATGATGGGTCCTTTAAATGACGTCATCCAAGATGGCATCCCTTGAATTACGATTGGCTGATAGAATTCTATCAGCCAATAGGAATTAAGGTAGAAAAAAATCCTATTGGCTGATCCAATCAGCCAATAGGATTGAGCTCGCATTCTATTGGCTGTTCCAATCAGCCAATAGTATGCAAGCTCAATCCTATTGGCTGTTCTAATGAGCCAATAGGATTGAACTTCAATCCTATTGGCTGATTGGATCAGCCAATAGGATTTTTTCTACCTTAATTCCGATTGGCTTACAGAATTCTATCAGCCAATCGGAATTGAAGGGACGCCATCTTGGATGATGTTATTTAAAGGACCCGTCATTGTTCCAGTCGCCGTCGAACGAAGAGGATGCTCCATGTCGGATGACTTGAAGATGGACCCGCTCCGCTCCGGATGGATGAAGATAGAAGATGCCGCCTGAATGGAGACTTCTGCCCATCTGGAGGAGCTCTTCTGTCCAGATAGGATGAAGACTTCAGACCATCTGGAGGACCACTTCTGCCCGGTTGGGTGAAGACATCTCAAGGTAGGGTGATCTTCAATGGGGTAGTGTTAGGTTTTATTAAGGGGGGATTGGGGGGGTTTAGAGTAGGGTTGGGTGTGTGGGTGGTGGGTTTGAATGTTGGGGGGTATTATATTTTTTTTTTACAAATAAAAGAGCTGATTACTTTGGGGCAATGCACCGCAAAAAGCCCTTTTGAGGGCTATTTGTAATTTAGTATAGGGTAGGGATTTTTATTATTTTGGGGGGATTTTTTATTTTATTAGGGGGATTAGATTAGATGTAATTAGTTTTAAAAACTTGTAATTATTTTATTATTTTCTGTAATTTAGAGTTTTTTTTCCATAATTTAGTTTATTTAATTTAATTGTAATTATTTGTAGTTAATTTAGTTAATGTATTTAATTATAGTGTAGTGTTAGGTATAATTGTAACTTAGGTTAGGTTTTATTTTACAGGTATATTTGTATTTATTCTAACTAGGAAGTTATTAAATAGTTAATAACTATTTAGTAACTATTCTACCTAGTTAAAATAAATACAAAGTTGCCTGTAAAATAAAAATAAACCCTAAGCTAGCTACAATGTAACTGTTAGTTATATTGTAGCTATTTTAGGGTTTATTTTATAGGTAAGTATTTAGTTTTAAATAGGAATCATTTATTTAATTGTAGTAATTTTATTTCGATTTATTTAAATAATATTTAAGTTAGGGGGATGTTAGGATTAGACTTAGATTTTGGGGTTAATAAATTTAATATAGTGGCGGCGACATTGGGGTCGACAGATTAGGGGTTAATAAATGTAGGTAGGTGTCGGCAATGTTAGGGACAGCAGATTAGGGGTTAATAATATTTAACTAGTGTTTGCGAGGTGGGAGTGAGGCGGTTTAGGGGTTAATACATTTACTGAAGTTGCGGCGATGTTCGGTTAGGCAGATTAGGGGTCAAAATTTTTAATATAGTGTTTTCAATGTGGGGGGGCCTCGGTTTAGGGGTTAATAGGTAGTTTATGGGTGTTAGTGTACTTTTTAGAACTTTAGTTAAGTTTTATGTTACGGCGTTAACTTTTAAATGCGGTAGGAGTCTTGACAGGAGAGGGTCTACCGCTTACTTTTTCCAAGACTTGTAATAACGGCGTTAGGCAAATCCCATTGAAAAGATAGGATATGCAATTTACTTAAGTGGATTTGCGGTAAGCTCGAGTTGCGGAAAAAAGTGAGCGGTACACCTGTACCTGCCAGACTCGTAATACCAGCGGGCGTTAACCTCTCAACGCTGCTTTTTAAGGCTAACGCAAGACTCGTAATCTAGGCGTATATTTGTTTACTATGTGATTGGGTGGTTACCATGACTACCTTTTGGCATTTTTTTTTGGTCCTAATTGAGGGGTAGGGTTTGTGTAATGTTTGCTATATATTGTTTGCACTTTGTATAGACTGTGTCTGAGGAAGGGAATACTTTGTCCCCAAAACGTCACTACTTTCACAGTAAAAGATTTTTTTTGGAAAGACCAGCGAGTGCCAGTTTTGTGTTCAGCTATGTAGATAGATAGATAGATATTTTACCAAAAAAACATCAGATATAAAATATGTATTTATCAATACATAGAACATATTCTTCAATGTAAAGAACATTGGAATGTGAAATATTAATATTTCTTATCGGGTTAGTGCACTTGATTAAACTCGATTGGGTTTGTATGGCTTGTTGGGTGTTACATTAACACGGTTACGCGTGTCGGGTTAGCACTCAACGGAAAACATTTTACTTTCAACTTGTAATACACTTGGTACCCGATGCATGCAAAAAGACAAAATCGAGTGAAGTTTACAATCAAGCGGTAGCGCTGTATATTGCTCATAATCGTCAACTGTCCCCATTTCTGCTAATTGGACTAGTTTTTTTTTATTTTAAAAAGCAGCCAGTTGTTCAACTAACCCAAAGGTGACCGAAAGTGCCTTTTTATTACAGCTAGTGCATTTTCTGAGCTGCTGCGCATGTGTGCAATGGACTGTAAGCAGTGAATCTCACTGCAATCTGAATAGCAATACCCTGTGTATAGATGAGAGCTAACTGGAACTACTGCACATGCGCAGGGCAAATAGGGAGGACGCACTTAAAGGGACACTGAACCCAAATTTTTTCTTTTGTGATTTAGATAGAGCATGGCATTTTAAGCAAATTTCTAATTTACTCCTAATATCAAATTTTCTTTATTCTCTTGGTATATTTATTTGAAATGCAAGAAAGTAAGTTTAGATGCCGGCCCAACCTGGGTTGTCCTTGCTGATTGGTAGATAAATTCATCCACCAATAAAAAAGTGCTGTCCAGAGTTCGGAACCAAGAAAAAAGCTTAGATGCCGCCTTTTTCAAATAAAGATAGCAAGAGAACGAAGAAAAATTGATAATAGGAGTAAATTAGAACGTTGCTTAAAATTGCATGTTCTATCTGAATCACAAAAGAAAAAAATTGGGTTCAGTGTCCCTTTAAGAAATCTATTGAGGCGGGCTGTCACTTTGACAGTACCATCCTTCTGCAGTAAAAACATTTTTCCAGCTTTGTGGGCATAAGTAAATAACTAAATATAAAAGGTTGTTTTTTCAGTTATAATAAATTATTAACTGTTTAAATTAAATAATTAGTTTTGAAGGTTTACTGTCTAGTGTCAAATAAATAAACAGAAAATTATTTCAAAATATATCCAATCTCCAGTGGTAAAAACATTTCTCAAATCCCTGGCACTAAAGCAGTTAAAAGATTTTTGGGCAAAAATATCTGCCCTGGTTTAAATAGTGCAATTTCATATGCAAGACATTTTTGTTTTTTATCTTAATAGCCCTAAATCATCCTTTATATAAACAAATCTTTTAAATATATATTAGATCCTTCAGCATGTATGTATATGTCTCAATTATTTGATCAAATATTTCTCTATTTTCACAGTTTAAAATTAAGAAAGGGGTTTGGCACCATTACCCTTGACAATTCTGTATTCAATATCACAGTTTTACATAATCTGAATATTATTTGTCAAAGCGCGACTGGGAATAAATTGCCTGTGCTGGGTGATAAAATATAGGTTTACTAAACCTTAAAATATTTGTCATTCATGCATCACAAAACCATTGCATTGTTTAAAGAATATTAGATGACATCAATTCTAGATTGGTGTTGATGTGCCAGGATTTGATGTCATTTCTGATTTAAATTAATTGTTTAAATAAAGATTTAAGCATTGTGATTAACCATTCTGTATTCAGGTATATTTGCTCTCAGTTCCTGGCTTGCTAACAGCATATGAAGAACGATGATGCATTTCTCTGGTTTGCTCTATGAAAATGCAAGAGAAAAAAAAACCCCTTAAGTATAGAATTTTAGAAAAGGAATGTGAATTTTGAAATAATACATTAGAAGAATAGAATATTTTTCTTTGATATAACCAATCAGCAGTGAGGACTACATAAGAGTTATTGCTGACCTCAGTCATAATCAGCTAAAATCTGAAAAACTGAACTGACCTTGCAGAGCCTGAAAATAATGCAGGAGGGTCAATTAAACAGTATATGAATTTCAACAGCTTAGGCCTAGTTTCCATTGAGGTGATAAAATGTGGAAACTGGTGTGAACATAAAAAAATCTTTATAGACTTTAATGGAGATAAATGGTTTTATCACCACAATTTACCCCATTAATGGAAACTAGACCTTAGTTAGCTAAAAAGACATTCAAGCGCAAAATGAAACGGCCCTATGTGTGTCAGCATTTTATCATTGCATTATTCCTACAAAAGGGTTTAAACTGTAAACACATAGTTAAAGCCAGTTCCAGGGCAGCAATGAACTACTGGACTCTAGTTGAACACATTTGGTGAGCCACTTTCAAGAAGCATGTGTGTAACCACCAATATCCTGTTAGCAACCCATAGTGGATTGCTTTCCCTGAGCCTACCTAGATAGGCTTTTTAACAACAAAACCAAGAGAATGAACAAATAGAAATATACTTTCTTAAAATGTACATATCCATTATATAGATCTCTATCCATCTATCCATCCATCCATCTGTCCATCTATCATCTATCTATCTATCATCTATCTATCTATCTATCTATCTATCTATCTATCTATCTATCTATCTATCCATCTATCCATCCATCTGTCTATCTATCTCTCTATCTATCTATTTATCTATCTATCTATCTATCTATCTGTCTGTCTGTCTGTCTGTCTGTCTATCTGTCTATCATCTATCTATGTGTGTCTAATTGTACAGATTTGTTTTAATTGAAATTGAACTCTCAGCAATTATTTTGAGAAAGGTTTTACAGAGGCATTTAATTTGCCTTAAAGAGGCATTTAAATACCTGAAACTGATATCAAATCTGTATGCATGTTTAAATAAAGTTTTTTTATATGCTTTACTACACAAGTGGAATAAGATATTTTAAAATAAAAAATGACGTACCTTTTTCAGTAAACCTAATGGCAAAATACATTTGCTGGATCCACGCAGAGCTCCCTTTAGGCCATGCTGTGGATAAACACCATGGTTCTAATGCTTAATATTATTTAAAGATCTAGAGAAAGCAACCTTATAATGTGAGGATCCCTGCAGAATTTATATTTCAGTAATAGATACTGTTGCTTTAATATACCAAGATATCTTAATCAGACTAAAGAGGTATATTTGCTGCTCTCTGCTTTTGGATGGTAATGACATACTGTGCCTTATTGCAAGCGGGCTATTCCATATGTTTTGTAGGTCAAGTAGCTATTTTGCACTGACTCGAAGCAAAAATAGGCAAATACCCTGTGGGCAATCTAGTATTGCTACTTAATAACATGAGCACTTGTTTGAATGCATTATTCTGGAAGCCGCTGGTATAAATTGGGAGGTATTTTGTACTGTTGTCTGTGTGTAGTAGAATATCTTGCATTTATAAAATAGGAATGTTCCCTGTTAAACAAGGGAAATAATAGATGCATGTATATATTTACTAAAGAATAGAATTATTAAGTGGTTATCCAGCTATGTCTAGCTTTGTGAATATTAACCATCCAATTTAACAAACAAAAACACTGGATTTTTGGATACAGGCAGAAATATTAAGAATTTAGTTGCTTGAAAGCATGGGAGCCGATTTATTAAACTCTAAAGACCGCTGCTCCATAACTTGTCCGCCTGCTCTGAGGCCGCGGACAGAAATCAACCTGACCAAATACGATCGGGTTGATTGACAAGCCCTGCTAGCGCCCGATTGGCCGCAAATCTGCAGGAGGCGGCATTGCACCAGCAGTTCACAAGAACTGCTGGTGCAATGCTGAATGCCGACAGCGGACGCTACATGGTATCATGTCCGCTTGCACATTAATAAATATACCCCATGGTGTTGATCCAGGCATCACTAGCTGAGCCAGTAATTTAGTAACTTAAAGGGATACTAAACCCAAATTTGTTCTTTCATGATTCAGATAGAGCATGCAATTTTAAGCAACTTTCTAATTTACTGCTATTATCATTTTTTCTTCATTCTCTTGCTATCTTCATTTGAAAAAGCAGTAATCTAAGCTAAGGAGCTGGCCCAGTTTTGGTTCAGCCCTCTAGATAGCGCTTGCTTATTGTGAGCCACCAATAAGCAAGCATAACCCAGTTTCTAAATAAAAAAAGCGTTACATTCCTGCTTCTTAACTAAAGATAGCAAGAGAACAAAGAAAAATTGATAATAGGAGTAAATTAGAACGTTGTTAAAAATTGCATGCTCTATCTGAATCATTAAAGAAAAATGTTAGGTTTAGTATCCCTTTAAGGTAAGTCTTTAGCGGTCGTCCTATCATTTTTTTTATTATACATTTGAGCCCAGATGGACACAATTTGTACCTCTTTACCAAATTTTTTTTTTATTTATTAGAAATAGATACATTTTCATCAATAATGAAAGTATTGTTTTAAGTAGTTGTAACATTAAACGGTAAATACCTTGAAATTTGTATATAAAATGTTTAGTTATACGTAATGAAACACATTTCCCATATACTTTTATTATATATTTTGCTCTTTAGCTCTGAAAATTGAGCAATTTTTACTTGAACAAAACTTAAAGGGATATGAAACCCCCAAAAATTGTTCTTTTGTGATTCAGACAGAGCATACAATTTTAAATGAAATTTGCTTTGTTCCCATATATTATGTGTTGAAGATATAGCTAGGTAGGCATATGGGGTACTACATGACAGGAAATAGTGCTGACATGTAGTGTTCTTGCAAATTGACAACATTTTTGAAAAACTGCTGACATATAGGGGGATATTTATCAAGCTGTCAACCACAAATACGCTGGAATTCCACGTTGTTATTGTTGCGAGATTGATCCGACCTAGTTATCAAAGCCTCAAGACCGGCAAATGTTGAAATCTTTGAAGTAACATATGAACCTGCAATCTCAATCTGACGCAGATCAATGCTTACGTCATTACAGATGTTCCGAATACACATTCGGCTCTATTTGACACTTTTTGCCATTTATCAAATAGTTAACAGGTATGCTTGCTTCTTTTTTGACACAGCGTACCTGGTTTTCAATCCGCCACCCTTGAGGCCGCGGATGCCATAGAAACCAATGGGAATCTGAAAGCACCGAAAGCTTATATTCGATGCTGCCAGAGAATGAAGCATATCCCATTGATTTCTATGGTAGAAAACAATTGACATTTACACCTAACACCCTAACATAAACCCTGAGTCTAAACACCCCTAATCTGCTGCCCCCAACATTGGTGACACCTAAATAAAATGTATTAACCCATATTCTGCCACTCTTCGCCACCGCCCCACTAAATAAACTTATTAACTCCTTTATCAAAAAAATTACGCCTAATCTAATAGCCCTCTTAAAATAAAAAGCCCCCCGAAATAAAAAAAAACATGTAGCTTACAATAAACTACCAATGGCCCTTAAAAGGGCCTTTTGTGGGGCATTGCCCCAAAGATATCAGCTCTTTTACCTGTAAAAAAAAAATACAAACATTAAAACACACCACCCAACCAACCCCCCCCCCTCCCCAAAAAATCTAAAATAACCTAAGCTACCCATTGCCCTGAAAAGGGCATTTGTATGGGCATTGCCTTTAAAAGGGCATTTAGCTCTTTACTGCCCAGACCCTAATCTAAAAACTAAAACCCACCCTTAAAAAAGCCTAACACTAACCCCTGATGATCCACTTATCATTCTTGAAGTCCAGCTTGAAGGATCCATCCAGCGAAGTCATCATCCATGTGGCAAGAGGTTTACATCCAGACAGCATCTTCTATCTTCATCCATCTGGCACAGAGTGGGTCCATCCTGAAGACATCCGGCATGGAGCATCCTCTTCATACGGTCGCTGCCGTACACTGGAACTTGAATGCAAGTGACACAATCCAAGATGGTGCCCCTTGCATTCCTATTGGCTGAAAGATTTCAAAAACAGTATATAATATGTGTGGGTACAGTAAACGAGTAAGAGGAAAATTACAGCTAAACACAAACACTGCAAAAATTTAAAAATAGTCCTGGTCCCAGACGGTCAGAAAATGGAAAAGTGCTGTAGTAATTAAGGGGTTAAACCAGTGTTTCTCAACTCCATTCCAATCATCTGAAGGGTGAGAGCAGGTTTATACCCATGGTTACTGAGCAGCTGATTATTTCACCTGTGCTCTAGTTAAGATATAATGAATATCTCACCTGTTAAAGGGACACTGAACCCAATTTTTTATTTTGTGATTCAGATAGAGCATGCAATTTTAAGCAACTTTCTAATTTACTCCTATTATCAATTTTTCTTCGTTCTCTTGCTATCTTTATTTGAAAAAGAAGGCATCTAAGCTTTTTTTTTGGTTTAGACTCTGCACAGCACTTTTTTATTGGTGGATGAATTTATTCACCAATCAGCAAGAACAACCCAGGTTGTTCACCAAAAATGGGCAGGCATCTAAACTTACATTCTTGCATTTCAAATAAAGATTCCAAGAGAATGAAGAAAATTTGATAATAGGAGTAAATTAGAAAGTTGCTTAAAATTTCATGCTCTATCTGAATCAAGAACGAAAAAAAATGGGTTTAGTGTCCCTTTAAGGGTCATGAAGATAGGAGTTGAGAAACACTGGTTTAAACTGCACCCTGCTGACTTCAAAAAGCTAACACTTCTACAAATGTGTCCCTAATTGGCTTTAGCTGATAGCAACTGCAAAACAATGCACTCTTTCCTTAGATTCTAACTGGGCTAGCCTTGTTGTGTTGTCTGTGGACTAAAGTCCAGATTGGCTCCTCCAAATAACAAAATAGTGGGTAGAGTTTGGTTATATAAAATAATTGCAGTAAAAAGGATGTTTAATTTGTTTTAAAAACTTTAAGATTTTGTTCAAATGTTATTCTATACCTACACAACAGAATTGTCTTGTAATTACAAAGAGTTTTACGGTCCCTTTAATATTGGTAAGATGTATCTTTTTTTGAAGTCTTTCATGTATAGACTGTTAAATTGACTTTTATTTCTTTGCACTAATAGATTACACATCACACCATAGTCATAGCTTTTCAGTATTTGGCTGTTTTGATTAAACAATATCACAAACCAGAATAGAACAGCAACACTGTTACAACAAATGTTACCATTTCACCTGACTTGCTATGGGTTAGGGTTTAGGATTAGTGATTAAAGGGACATTAAACCCAATATTTTTCTTTCACGGTTCAGACAGAGCACACAAATGTAAACAACTTTCCGCACTACTTCTTTTAACTAATTTCCTTTGTTCTCTTGGTATCCTTTGTTGCAAAGTATATATAGATAGGCTCAGGAGCTAGGAGCTAGCTACTGATTGGAAGCTGCATATATTACCTCTTGTGATTGGTTAACCAATGTGTTCAGCTTGTTCCCAGTAGTGCATTGCTGCTTCTTCAAGAAAGGATTCCAAGAGAATGAAGGACAATTTATAATAAGTACATTGGAAAGTTCTTTATATATGTATGCTATATTTGAATCATGAAAGACAATGTTTGGTTTTAATGTCCCTTTAAGTTTATGCTCTGTGTTCAGTGTTTTGCACTCACAAAAAATGTGGGGGTCGATCCGATAAAAATCGTTGCCCGCAAAAGCCGGCGACGCCAATATTTGCGCGGGTTTGGTATCCTATATACGGCGTAACCTAGAAGTTATGCGTGTATATTTCTGCCGTCGCCCGTAGTTTTTTGGGCTATAGGCAGGTATACCAAACCCGCGCAGTTTGGTATCCAATATGCAGCGTAAGGACTTACGTGGCGAAAATGGAGAAAACTTACTCCATTTTCACCTCGCCACAAAAAGCAGCCGTAAGAAGCCTTACGCTGACTATTGGAGCCCCGTAACTCCCTAAACTGGCAGCTAAAATAAACCTAACACCTAACGCATGCGCAATGTCTATCTCCCTGTCAACAGCGATCTGCTAAAATAAACCTAACACCTAACGCATGCGCAATGTCTATCTACCTGTCAACCGCGATCCCCCCCCCGAAATCCCTAATAAAGTTATTAACCCCTAAACCGCCGCTCCCGGACCCCGCCGCCATCTACATAAACTAACCCCCTACTGTGAGCCCCTAAAACCGCCGCCATCTACCTTATCTATCCCCTAATTAGAACCCCTTACACCGCTGTCATCTACCTTATCTATCCCCTAATCTGACCCCTTACACCGCCGCCACTTATATAAAAATTATTAACCCCTAATCTAATCCCCCTATACCGCCGCCAGCTATATTAATATTATTAACCCCTAATGTAAGCCCCTTACACCGCCGCCATCTCTATTAAAATGATTAACCCCTTATTTAATCTACCTACCCCGCCGCCAGCTATATTATCTATATTAACCCTAAGTATATTATAGTTAATATAGGTATTACATTATATATTAACTATATTAACCCTAATTATATTAGGGTTAATATAGTTAATATAGTTACTATAGTATTTATATTAACTATATTAACTCTATCTAACCCTAACACCCCTAACTAAATTTATATTAAATTAATCTAATTCATTTATAAACTAAAATATTCCTATTTAAATCTAAATACTTACCTATAAAATAAACCCTAAGATAGCTACAATATAATTAATAATTACATTGTAGCTATGTTAGGGTTAATATTTATTTTACAGGTAAATTGTTAATTATTTTAACTAGGTATAATAGCTATTAAATAGTTATTAACTATTTAATATCTACCTAGTTAAAATAATTACCCAATTACCTGTAAAATAAATCCTAACCTAAGTTACAAATACACCTACACTATCAATAAATTAAATAAACTACAAACATCTATCTAAAAATACAATTAAATTAACTAAACTAAATTACAAAAAAAAACAAACACTAAATTACAAAAAATAAAAAAAGATTACAAGATTTTTAAGCTAATTACACCTATTCTAAGCCCCCTAATAAAATAATAAACCCCCAAAATAAAAAAAATTCCCTGCCCTATTCTAAATTAAACACATTTCAAAGCTCTTTACCTTACCAGCCCTTAAAAGGGCCTTTTGTGGGGCATGCCCCAAAGAATTCAGCTCTTTTGCATACAAATACAATACCCCCCCCATTACAACCCACCACCCACATACCCCTATTCTAAAACCACCCAAACCCCCCTTAAAAAAGCCTAACACTACCCCCCTGAAGATCTCCCTACCTTGTCTTCACCACACCGGGCCGAACTCCTGATCCGATCCGGGCGATGTCTTCCTCCAAGCGGCAAAGAAGAATTCTTCCTCCGGCGATGTCTTCCTCCAAGCGGCAAAGAAGAATTCTTCCTCCGGCGACGTCTTCCTCCAAGCGGCAGCAAAGTCTTCATTCTTCCGGCGGCATCTTCAATCTTCTTTCTTCGCTCCGCCGCCGCGGAGCATCCATCCCGGCCGACTACTGAACTTGGAATGAGGTACCTTTAAATGACGTCATCCAAGATGGCGCCCGCCAAATTCCGATTGGCTGATAGGATTCTATCAGCCAATCGGAATTAAGTTAAAAAAATCTGATTGGCTGATTGAATCAGCCAATCAGATTCAAGTTCAATCCGATTGGCTGATCCAATCAGCCAATCAGATTGAGCTCGCATTCTATTGGCTGATCGGAACAGCCAATAGAATGCGAGCTCAATCTGATTGGCTGATTGGATCAGCCAATCGGATTGAACTTGAATCTGATTGGCTGATTCAATCAGCCAATCAGATTTTTTTAACTTAATTCCGATTGGCTGATCGGAACAGCCAATAGAATGCAAGCTCAATCTGATTGGCTGATTGGATCAGCCAATCGGATTGAACTTGAATCTGATTGGCTGATTCAATCAGCCAATCAGATTTTTTTAACTTAATTCCAATTGGCTGATAGAATCCTATCAGCCAATCGGAATTCGGCGGACGCCATCTTGGATGACGTCATTTAAAGGTACCTCATTCCAAGTTCAGTAGTCGGCCGGGATGGATGCTCCGCGGCGGCGGAGCGAAGAAAGAAGATTGAAGATGCCGCCGGAAGAATGAAGACTTTGCTGCCGCTTGGAGGAAGACGTCGCCGGAGGAAGAATTCTTCTTTGCCGCTTGGAGGAAGACATCGCCGGAGGAAGAATTCTTCTTTGCCGCTTGGAGGAAGACATCGCCCGGATCGGATCAGGAGTTCGGCCCGGTGTGGTGAAGACAAGGTAGGGAGATCTTCAGGGGGGTAGTGTTAGGCTTTTTTAAGGGGGGTTTGGGTGGTTTTAGAATAGGGGTATGTGGGTGGTGGGTTGTAATGGGGGGGGTATTGTATTTGTATGCAAAAGAGCTGAATTCTTTGGGGCATGCCCCACAAAAGGCCCTTTTAAGGGCTGGTAAGGTAAAGAGCTTTGAAATGTGTTTAATTTAGAATAGGGCAGGGAATTTTTTTTATTTTGGGGGTTTATTATTTTATTAGGGGGCTTAGAATAGGTGTAATTAGCTTAAAAATCTTGTAATCTTTTTTTATTTTTTGTAATTTAGTGTTTGTTTTTTTTTGTAATTTAGTTTAGTTAATTTAATTGTATTTTTAGATAGATGTTTGTAGTTTATTTAATTTATTGATAGTGTAGGTGTATTTGTAACTTAGGTTAGGATTTATTTTACAGGTAATTGGGTAATTATTTTAACTAGGTAGATATTAAATAGTTAATAACTATTTAATAGCTATTATACCTAGTTAAAATAATTAACAATTTACCTGTAAAATAAATATTAACCCTAACATAGCTACAATGTAATTATTAATTATATTGTAGCTATCTTAGGGTTTATTTTATAGGTAAGTATTTAGATTTAAATAGGAATATTTTAGTTTATAAATGAATTAGATTAATTTAATATAAATTTAGTTAGGGGTGTTAGGGTTAGATAGAGTTAATATAGTTAATATAAATACTATAGTAACTATATTAACTATATTAACCCTAATATAATTAGGGTTAATATAGTTAATATATAATGTAATACCTATATTAACTATAATATACTTAGGGTTAACATAGATAATATAGCTGGCGGCGGGGTAGGTAGATTAAATTAGGGGTTAATCATTTTAATAGAGATGGCGGCGGTGTAAGGGGCTTACATTGGGGGTTAATAATTTTAATATAGATGGCGGCGGTGTTAGGGGCTCACTTTAGGGGGTTATAGATATAATATAGCTGGCGGCGGGGTACGGGAGCGGCGGTTTAGGGGTTAATAACTTTATTAGGTTGCGGCGGGGTACGGGAGCGGCGGTTTAGGGGTTAATAGCTTTTTTATTGTTAGGATAGTGAGGGGGGATAGCGGATAGAGGGTTAGACAGTGTGGGCTATGTTAGGGAGGCGTGTTAGACTTGTCGGGCTATGTTAGGGAGGCGTGTTAGACAGTGCGGGTGTTTTAGACTTTAGTCAAGTTTTATAGGCGCCAGCAGTTTCTAACGTGCCGCAAGTCACTGGCGACGCCAGAAATTTGTACTTACGCAGATTTCTGGACATCGCTGGTTTGTCAGACTTACGGCACGTTAGCATCTGACGGCAACTTATATGGGATAGCTCGAGTTGCGAGCTGAAACTGCGGGCGACGCCGGTTCCCTCGCTTGCGCCTCAAACTGCGATCTATATCGGATCGCGCCCAAAGTTTTCTTGATGCACAAACACTGCTGGAAGTGGGCTTTTAATGCGGATGAGTTATTACAAGTTGAAAGTAACTTCAGGACTGCAGATATTGCAACCGTGTTCTTCTCCCCATAGACTTCAATGGAGTGTTGTTAAAAAATAAAAAAAATGATTACTTTTTGCTTGGGTGCTAACCCAACACTGTGTAAGACCTACAGCATTTAACCTGAAGGTATTTAGGAATATTTTACATTCCAATGTTCTTCACATAGAAGAAAATGTTCTTTTTATTTTTAACTATATATATATATATGTGTATATATATAACTATTTTTTTGTTATATATATATATATATATATATATATATAAATATAGAGCGTTCTACCAGGAATGAACAACAGCTCCGTAGCTTGTTCTATAGCGCGTCACCACCCAGGAGCAGCCTCTTTTAACCCAGTTCTGCTTTTCACAAAGGAAAACTTTCCTGAAATATATCAGTCTGATCACGCCAAGCAAGGTCAGTCCAGTCCAGAAATACCAGGCAATACTGCTTTGAACAAGGAACATGACAACCCCAGACAACCGTTTTGGCCTCCTATGGGCCTCGTCATATATATATATATATAGGTATTGAATTGATATATACAGCCATATATAGAAATTTATATTTAAAAATACAAATAATATTTTCTACTATGTGAATAACATTGGAATGTAAAATATTTACAGTAAATGCACAGTAAAACACTTTATAAAATATTATAATAGAATAAAAATGGTTTTCCATGGTTTTAAGATCTTTGAGTGGAAAAGACTCCAAAGTCTATACATGTCTATATATGTCTATGCATGTGTATATACATTTATACATATATAACTACATAAGTACACATATATATATACAAATATAGATATATATATATATATATACACACACATATATTTTCTTGAGAGTGCACATTTCTTTGTGTGTGTATATATTTATGTGTGTGTATATATATTTATGTGTGTGTGTATATATTTATGTGTGTGTGTATATATTTATGTGTGTGTGTATATATTTATGTTTTTGTGTATATATTTATGTGTGTGTATATATATTTATGTGTGTGTGTATATATTTATGTGTGTGTATATATATTTATGTGTGTGTGTATATATTTATGTGTGTGTGTATATATTTATGTGTGTGTATATATATTTATGTGCGTGTATATATATATTTATGTGTGTGTGTATATATTTATGTGTGTGTATATATATTTATGTGTGTGTATCGGGGAAAGCAAGCGGGGGTACTTGCTTAGATGTACTAATTCCCTATGCAAATATTTACATTGATTTAAGTTTGAGACATGGAGGATTGTAATTTCAGGTTTTTATCTCCCCCCATAATTTTAATGAATTTTGGTTTAACCATGAAAATAGCTTTTCCAATGCAGCAACCAGAAATCTATCACCTACTGATGAGTTCCAAAAAGAACGAAACAGGCTTGTCTAGTGAGTGATTTCTGGTTTGCTGTCATAATCCTGTTTAAAAGGATCGCTGTGTTAAAACAGTATTTTTGAAGCAAAAAAACCTGAGAATTTGCATATCTAATTTGCATATCTTACCCACAATTCTCGTGTGCATTGGAAACATTGCATATTAAGAATTTCTGGGGGAAAGCAAGCGGGGATACTTGCTTAGATGTACTAATTTCCTATGCAAATATTTACATTAATTTAATTTTGAGACATGGAGGATTTTAATTTCAGTTTTTTATCTCCCCCCATAATTTTAATGAATTTTTGTATATATATATATATATATATATATATATATATATATATATATATATATATATATATAACACGGAAATGGACTGCACTCTCAGACTGTTCTAAAATTGTTATATGAATAATATTTTTATCAGATAGTGTATATATGAGTGTAAAACTTTTTTTTAATGTATTTATGTTGTGTTTGGAGCACTTTCTTATTTTTAAACTCTTACACTTTACGCTAGGGGGCATATTTATCAAGTTTAGCAGAAACACAAGTTATGAAGCAGCGCTCTAAAGACCGCTGCTCCATAACCTGTCCGCCTGCTCTGAGGAGGTGTAAAGAAATTGCCGGGTTGATTGACACCCCCTGCTAGTGGCCAATTGGCTGCGAATCTGCAGGGAGCACCAGCAGTTCACAAGAACTGATGGTGCAATGCTGAATGCGGAGAGCGTATTGCTGTCCGCATTCAGCGGTATCTGTCGGGCATGATCCGCTGATCGGATCATGTCGGACGGACATTTGATAAATAGGCCCCTCCATCTCCACTTGCACAATTTAGTTTGTGCTAGAGCAAACGCACTTACTTTCAACTTGTAACACTCGCACAAGTTAGTACAGTCACAATATATTGCTTATCACAACCTGCGCTAAGAATAGCGCACCATTTGTAATCTAGCCCAATGTGTTTTTTTTGTCCAGTGTTTGATGAATATCCCTGTCATATTTCTATTTTATTATGTCAAACTACAGTAACCTCCAAGTAAGACTCTAATTTGTGGGGGGTTTTAAATTATATTTTATATAACAGAGGGAATTTGAGTGCAAATGTGGTTCTAGAGTAGTAGAGTAATAATGCAAAAGTTGTTTTGTTGGGACTAGTTGTGGGGACTATTACTACTACATAGTCTTGACTTAAAGGTACATGAAACACAATTTTTTTCTATGCCTCAATTTATTGGCTCACGCAATGTTTTAACTAGCTCCAGCAATGATGCTTCTTCAACAAAGGATAACAAGAGAATGAAGCAAATCAGATAATAAAAGTAAACTGGAAAGTTTTTTTAAAATTGCATGCTCTCTAAATCATGAAAGAACATGTTTGGGTTTCATATCCGTTTAACTAATCCCGCTATTTCCATGTGTTGTATAGAGCTAAGGATGTGTAAAATGCCTTTATGGAGATTGACATCCATGTGTCCAGAAGGGGGATCAAGCAAGAGGGGACAAATACTCTCCCTGGAATTTTGCTCTTTATAGTTACGCATCAGCACCAGCTTAAGTCCCTTTTTCTGATGTCAATCAGTCACTGTTTACAAAGGATGGGCTGCTTGTGCACAGCAAGCAATTCAGCCACTTATAATATGACATTTTGGAGATTTTATTTATTATAAAAAGGACAAACTAGTGAAAATTGAATTTTCATGATTCAGATAGGGCATGTAATTTTAAACAACTTTTAAATTTGATTTAATCGTCAAATTTCTTTGTTTTCTTGTTATTCTTTGTTGAAAGCTAAACATAGGTAGGCTCATATGCTAATTTCTAAGTCCTTGAAGGCCACCTCTTATCTCAGTGCATTTTGACAGTTTTTTTTTACAGCTAGACAGTGCTAGTTCACGTGTGCCATATTAGATAACGTGCTTACTCCGTGGAGTTACTTATGAGTCAGCACTGATTTGGCTAAAATGCAATTCTGTCAAAAGAACTGAAATAAGGGGGCAGTCTGCAGAGGCTTAGATACAAGGCAATCACAGAGGTAAAAAGTGTATTAAAGGGACACTGAACCCAAATTTTTTCTTTTGTGATTCTGATAGAGCATGCAATTTTAAGCAACTTTCTAATTTACTCCTATAATCAATTTTCTACGTTCTCTTGCTATCTTTATTTGAAAAAGAAGGCATCTAAGCTTTTTTTTTTGGTTCAGTCTCTGGACAGCACTTTTTTATTGGTGGATGAATTTATTCACCAATAAGCAAGAACAACCCAGGTTGTTCACCAAAAATGGGCCGGCATCTAATCTTACATTTTTGCATTTCAAATGAAGATACCAAGTGAATGAAGAACATTTGATAATAGGAGTAAATTAGAAAGTTGCTTAAAATTTCATTCTCTATCTGAATCACAAAAGAAAACATTTGGGTTCAGTGTCACTTTAATATAATCGTGTTAGTTATGCAAAACTGGGGAATGGGTAATAAAGTGCTTAGCTTTCTTTTTAAACAATAAAAATTATTGAGTAGATTGTCCCTTTAATTCATTTTAATCCCCCAACCCCTCCATGCTGATGCTTTGAGAATGTTTGAGATTTTTATATGATTGAAGTAAAAGTTCTTACCATCGTGAATAATAAAGCTGCATTTTCTTGCTACAAATTGAAAAACACATTATTTGTTTATAGTAATATAACATAATAAGGTAACATTAGTCACAATATTTTCTGTAGTAAGAGCTATATTGAATGTTCTTAGTAGTGTTTTGCCTTTAAATGCAAGAATTTGTATTCTATGCATGACATACATAGCTTTACATTTTTCTACTTAATCATGAAAATTATATTCATGCTATTTACATGTAAATAACTTTTTTTTACTGTAATGGCACTAGTAAAATAATGAATATGTATTAATGTAATATGTATCTCCATCTACAATGCTGCATAAACAGAATATTCTTTTTTGGTTTCAGTGATCTGATTGAAATTAATTACCCCCTTTCAGAAGTCAGCTCAGATCACACATTGTTTACATACAGGCAAGACTATAATGTGTGTGGATTTTCTAGGGACAAAATAAGTTATAACACATCAAGGATATTTTTATAAATTGCAAATGAGCAGAGAGAAATCAGTGAAGGCATGGTATATTTGTTGTTTATATATCTGTCTGCCCTTAGTTTCTGTCTGTCTGTCTATCTATCTATCTATCTATCTATCTATCTATCTATCTATTTATGAACGTAAATAAAGACGTTAATTATGTTTGTAAATTTAGGTATAAATTTGAATGTTCTTTCTAATTTCAGAACATTAGAATTTTGGGTACTTTTCTATTCTTTCATACTCTTATCATCTATCTGTCTGTCTGTGTCTGTCTGTCTATTCATGAAACTAAATTAAGACTTTAATTAGGTTTATAAATATACAGTATTTATACATAATATTCTTGCTACTTTATGCCAATAAATATTTGTCAGATTTGGTATAAAACAGTGAAAAAATCCAAATCTATCTGCAACGTTATTTAAGAATCCTGTCAGCAAGCAATTAAATGTTTCAGAACATTAGAATTTTGGGTACTTTTCCATTTAAGAACCGCCACTTTAAACAACTTAATTGAGTTGATTTGAGAGCATTGTGTGCACGGCAGTAGTCATGAATAAAGTGTTATTACTTTTATCCTAACCAACATTTTTTAACCAATAAATTTGCAACAGTATTAATTATCCACTACTTAAGATCAGTGAGCAATAAATGCTGTGGACATGAAAAGAAGACACAACGGGGTCCTTTTTTGCGAATCAGGGGCGCGATCCAATATACGGCGTAGTTTTCGGCGAAATCGAGGGAACCCGCGCCGCCCGTAATTTCACCTCGCAACTCGACCTATCCAATATACTGCGCCGTCAGATGCTAAACAGGCGTAAGTATGAAAAACCGGCGATCAGCTAAAATGTGCGCAAATACACATTTTAGTCGTCGCAAGTACTTACGCCAGTATTTTGTGCATGTAAAGTCTCAATAAAGTGTAGTTTTATGCAAATTAGGCAACGAATCGTAGAAACTAACCGCAAGTTCTAAAAGATGCGCCACATATTTACGCCATTCAAAAATCATACTTAAACCCATGTGCAGCCGCCATTTTCTTTAGTGTGTTTGGTTGGTTCTTGGAGCTACAGCACACTACAGTGAGTAGGAGAAAGTAGTTAGAGTAGAGAGAGAGGCGCATTGCATATATTTAGTTAGGTCGGATTTGTTAAGCTTGTACATTACTGTCACTTTTTTTACATATTGCACACATTTTGCATACACACATATACAAAATACACAACATTTTTTTTTATAACACCTTACACATTTTATTTATCTTTTACAGTGTGAAAGGCTGAGTGTTTGGTTGTGATTGTGTGTGATTGAAGTGGGAGTGAGTGTGTGAGTGTGTGTAGTGTGAGGATGTCAGGGAGAGCTAGGACGGGGGGGAGGAGGGAAGGGGAGTTGCAGGGAGAGGATTATGGTCAGGAAGAGCAGCAGGGTCCCCGTCAGGGAGTCAGTGGGGTGGGGAGAGGGAGACTTAGAAGGGAGGATGGGAGTGGGGTTGCCCCAAGGCCAGGCACACTCAGTAGAAGAGGGATAGAGGGTGCACATGGGGATAGAAGGGGGGAGGAGGGAGAGGATAGGGAGGAACCCACACCAGGGACATCCCAGGGAGGGAACCAGGCGGCCCAGGATGAGGAGCGTATGAGGTGCCCCAACTTCTACTTTGCTGAAAACCTCGCTCTAGTCCAGGCCGTCCTGGAGAACCATACCACCCTCTTTGGCCAAGAGAAAGGCAAAGGAGTTGCCCGTAGGCGTAAAAATGCCTGGCTGAAGGTGGAGGAGGCAGTTAATGGTGGGTCCCAGCAGAGGAGGACTGTGGATGGCCTAAAGAAAAGGTGGAACGATTGCAAGAGGAGAGTCAAGGAGAAGTTGGGCCAAGAAGCAATGTCCCAGAGGGCAACAGGAGGTGGGCCTCACCAGGAGGCAGAATATAACGAGTGGCAGGAGCTGATTCGTAGGTCCCTGAGCGTCAAAGCAGTCCGTGGACTTCCAGGGGCTCGTGACTCAGGGATTGCAACACCAGCGCTGCATGCTGGTGAGTAACATCCCACTCACCAGTATTATATGTATTTGAGATATAACATCCTATAATGTCACACATTCATGTACACAATGAGGAGCATGGTATTTGGCCTACTAACAAAAACATCTACAATTATATTTCACATTAAAGGGACATTAAAACAAATCTTTTTATTTAATTATTCAGATAGAGAATACAGTTTTAAACAACATCCCAATTTACTTCTATTATCTAATTTCCTTCATTATTTTGTTATTCTTTGTTTATTAAATATCAATGCACATGGGTGAGGCAATCACACAAGGCATTGATGTGCAGCCACCAATCAGCAGCTTCTGAGCCTATCTAGATATGCTTTTCAGCTAAGAATATCAAGAGAATGAAGCAAATTAGGTAATGGAAGTAAATTACAAAGTTGTTTAAAATTGCATGCTCTAGCCGAATCATGAAAGAATAAATATGGGTTTAATGTCCATTTAATGCTACTTAACACATTGAAATTCATGATATGAGGTGGAATAGTGAAATACTAACATGTCTCAGAGTAACACAGGCCACAAGCCACATGTAGAGTTTTCAGTAAATGGACACTATAGTCATCACAACCATAGTGTCACTTAAAGAACACATTTTCACCATCACTGACATGTACACAGAACTATTGTATGAAGCACATACATGTATACTTTGCATATTAAAACCCATCATATCACAAATCTCAATGTGCACATTCATGTTATAGAGTTTGACATGAGAATATGTATAGGCCCTAGCATGTACATTGTATGCCCACATGGATATATATCTGACTGTACTAATCCCTCTCATCATTTGACTCCTCCACAGAACCTCCAGTCACAAGGGTGCAAACGCCCATGCATCCACCTCCACCACCGCCACAAAGAATATCTCCACCCCAACCACCGGTCCAGAGAGTCCAGCAAGAGTATGCTCCCAGGCATGAGCTGGGTTGGAGTGCCTCTGTTGACAATCCAGATGTCATGCCGCCAGCATTGCAAGAGGATACCTGGCAGGAGCCCTGGCCGGAGGACTATTCCTTTGGCTTGGAGGGGGAGCCAAGTCAGCCCCGAAGGGTAGATGTATTTACCCCCCCCCCAACAATATCAGGCCAGTCAGGGATTATACCACCAGGCTGAGTGGGTGCACACCAGCCGGCAATGGGACTACCAGTCTATCCGGAGATCTCCACTATCTGCTTTGCTTGGAAGAGCTCCAGCATCTGAGGAGGAGCATAGAGCTGTCATCATCCCTCACGCAGCACTGCCTGTGATCCCTCAGGCAGCACCACCTGTGATCCCTCCAGCAGCACCACCTGTGATCCCTCAGGCAGCACTGCCTGTGATCCCTTCGGCAGCACCAGCAGCTGAGGATGTTCAAGTGGAAACAGCAGATAGAGGTGAACCTGCGCCTAGAGTCCCTGCTGGGGAAGAGTCTATAGATCCTCTGACTTCCGCCATGGGCAACGAATACATTGCCCTCCAGAGGAGGCAAACATCAACCTGTGAGAGGCTCACATCAACCTGCGAGAGAATGCAGAGAGACCAACGCAGGTTTTACAGGAGCCAACAGACTTTACTCCAGCGTTCCATTGAGCTGCAACGGGACATGGCAGCATCTTTAAGTGGTATCGTCCAGAACCAATCTCAGATGCTGAGAGTTATTTCGGACATGCAGATGCAGAGTGACAACAGATGGAGGGAACAAAACCAACTGTTGGGTGTGTTGGTGGAGCATTTCACACACCAGCAGGACATTGCCTCCAGCCTCTCATCTGTGGCCAGCACTCCTGCAGAATCCTCTGAATCTACACAACCCAGGAGAGGCAGGAGACCCACTCCAGGCTCCTCAGCCCCCTCATCTAAGAAGCCTAAAAAAAAAAAAATATTGTTATATTTCATCCTAAATCTTGTCCTCTGTTATTTACCATATAATTGTCATCCACATCCATGTGAGGGGTGTTTTAGTACACTAATATTTTTGAAAAATATAATAAGGCCTGTGTGGAAATGGCCCAGAAAAGGTAATATCATCATGTTTATGACATATTCATGTTCTGTAAACCACATCACATAGTTGTGTATGAAGGGTACATTTAGTGATATTCACTTTTAAGATGTAAATCAAGGTTTCTCACATCCAATAGAAATTGACCCATGTGCAAGGATAGGCACAAGCCAAGGCTGTGGCGGACATTTTCTAAGGTAAAGACTTTTAGTGAAGGACACCTTGCCTATCCCTGCACAAGGGTATATATATCTAAATAATAATGTTTTTACATAAGGTGTGAACATAAGGTATAAACATCCATTTTCATTCCTCGAAATGATAGTCAATAAATCATAGTGACCAAAACATGAATTGAACTAATGATATATTTTCAGTAATTAGGGTGGTTAAGGGAATGGGGGTGGGATGTAGTAGTTTCACTTACATGCAGTGGAACTCCGCAGTATGTAATTCGATGACCAGCTGCAGCAGGGGCAGCACCATCACCATGGACCTCAGCAGCAACTATAGAATCAGCATGTGTAGACAGAACAACAGGGGATTGTAGGGCTTCCAGCACCCCTTGTGCCCCATGATGACCCCATGTGCCCCATGATGACCCCATGTGCCCCATGATGACCCCTTGTGCCCCATGATGCACCCCTTGTGCCCCATGATGCACCCCTTGTTCCCCATGATGGACCCCTTGTGCCCCATGATGTACCCCTTGTGCCCCATGATGCACCCCTTGTGCCCCATGATGCACCCCTTGTGCCTCATGATGACCCCTTTGTGATTGGTTTGACAAACTTGCAGGGGCAGGAATAATAAATGTTTTGAAGAGGTTAACTATTTGTGATCAAGCTGCTGATATGTATGTTGTTAAGCATGCACTTGTTAGGCCTTCAGAGAGTTACATTGGTTTCTAAGTCAGTGCAAGGGTTCCTGCGGCTGAAATTTGTGGCGCAATGAGAATGGAGTAGATTTTCTGAAATCTGCGCGCATAAGTCCTTACGCCGTATATTAGATACCAAACTGCGCATGTTTTGTATGTCAGTCTATGGGCCAAAAAACGACGGGCGAAGTAAGAAATATACGCGCGTAACTTCTAAGTTACGCCGTATATAGGATACCAAACCCACAACATCACTACTCTCAAGTCAGTTGTAGTTGCTGGCGGTCTTTAAATGGAAAAGTACTGAATTTTGTTTTGCCCATGTTGATAAACTGCTATATCCTCTATAGATTCCCTTAATGCAAAAATATGTAAATAGTTAAAGGGGAGAAAAGCGCATTATTGTAGCACACTTAGCCCATCATAGTGGAATGCAGTTAAGTTAATCTGACAATATAAAGGGAAGAGAAAAAGGGGGGGCCCAACGTATAATAAAATGTAACCTTTATTAAGTATTATAAAAATACACACTTTAAAATATAAGTAAGAAAACACATATACACACAAGCACACAAGCACACTATCTATTTTGAAATGACTATATTAACTTTAGGGTAAAGCCGGAGAAAAAAATGGCCAAAATAGAAAACATGGGTAGTACCAAAAATAAATGAAGACCAGCAATGGAGAAAAAAACCCTATTATAACTATTAAGAATAATTAACAATTCTATAGCTGGACTGAATGAGAATCATATAAGGACAGAAGCGTTTCCACTTGCTTCTATAGTGGTTGTTAGAATATCCTGCTAGGCCTCAAAAAAAAATTTTTACTGATGTATATTCCGAGTAGATCTATATCTCAATACTCGGAAACTGCACAATCAATACGCATATTGATAGAGGTAAAGTGTGCGAACGCCTGATGCGCGTTTCGCCATAATTTTGTCAAAGGCCTTTATGAGTATTAAGATATAGATATACTAAGGAATATACATAATTAATAGAATTTTTTCTTTAGGGCCGAGCAATGATAATGATATTTCTTAATAGTTATAATAGGGTTTTTTTCTCCTTTGCTGGACTGATAAGAATTTGGGTAGTCTTCATTACTTTTTGGTACTACCCATGTATATTTGTGTTTCATATTTGGCCTTTTTTTCTCCGGCTCTACCCTAAAGTATTTAGGTTCCAAATACAGACAGTTGAGCAATAATTACATTATCTCTACCATTTCCACACTTCTACTACAAAACCTCACACCAAATGAACCCTTTGTTGTCAATATTCTACAGAAGTGATTTGCAACCTTTTTTTGCCGTGGCACACTTTTTTACATTAAAAAATCCTGCGGCACACCACCATCCCAAAATTTTACAAAATCACACATTGTAGCCTAATACAGTATATATATGTATATATATGTATATATATATATATATATATACACACACACATACACTGTACTGTGCTGTTATGCCATGCCTCCTACAAACTATACATGACATATTTACATTCTTTTACAAACAATCATAATGATTGTCTGTGAATGAATGTCAATGTCATGGTTGTGAATGATGCCTAATGAGCCTGTCACATACCTCCCAATATTTCAAAATTTGAAAGAGGGACACCCCTGCACTGTTGTCAATCTGCCATGGCACACCTGAGGATCTCTCACGGCACACTAGTGTGCCACGGCACACTGGTTGAAATACACTGTTCTACAGGACCTTCCTCCAATCCATAGCCTCTGCTTCCTCTATGACTGCCCACATCAAGGCACTGGATAATATGACATGGATCAATAAACAGTTTTGGTGGTAATTATCTACTGATTTCTTTTTATTTTGGAGTAGCTAACTAACAAGAAAAAGAGGGGATATAGTATGTGAAATGAACTGTCGCAATTCTAATTTCTTACTACATAATTCTCAACCAGACAAAATAAAATATGAGGTGGAAAGTAGGAAAAATATTGCATGGAAATTCGATTTTCCTCTGAGTCCATAGAATGCACATTACCCAATTTTTTTTCAAATTATATGACATTAGTTTGTAATAAAAAATAAAAAAAACAGATTTATGTTAGGCACCCTACAACCTGATTTAATTTATGACTCCCTTTCAGACTGTGAAAATGATTATCCATAATGTTATATGGAGAAGACATTGAAAACAGTATTTCCCTCTATCTCACAGTGTGACTTGAGTAGATACTAGAAACCATTAAAAGGAGGGCTACTAAATGGTACATGGTCTAAGAAATAAAACTTACAAGAAAATACATATAGCTCAGAGGAGAAAAGAAGAGATGTGATATATATGCATCGTCTCCCTAGCAGCACCATACCCTTAAAGGGACAGTCAAGTCCAAAAAAAACTTTCATGATTCAAATAGGGCATGTACTTTTAAACAACTTTCCAATTTACTTTTATCACCAATTTTGCTTTGTTCTCTTGGTATTCTTAGTTGAAAGCTAAACCTAGGAAGGCTCATATGATGATTTCTAAGCCCTTGAAGGCCGCCTCTTATCACATGCTTTATTTTCTTTTCACAACAGGGAAGAGCTAGTTCATATAAACCATATAGATAATATTGTGATCACGCCCGTGGCTTGTGGCAGACACTGCACTAATTGGCTAAAATGAAAGTCAATAGATAATAGATAGATAATGTGATCAGGGGGCTGTCAGAAGATGCTTAGCTACAAGGTAATCACAGAAGTAAAAAATATATTAATATAAATGTGTTGTTTATGCAAATCTGGGGAATGGGTAAAAAAAAGGGATTATCTATCTTTTAAAACAACAAAAATTCTGGTGTTGACTGTCCCTTTAACTGGTATCTGGCCAGCCTCAACTGCTGTGGTCCTCTGTGAAATATCCTAGTGTCCTGGTAGGCCTTACTGTATCATTGAGTCATCAATACTTTTGGTCAGAAATTAAAAGATATTAGGACATTTTAAAAAGATCCCCTTCTGGAGTGCACACATATCCAGCCATAATAGTGGTTCTTAGAGGCCTAACCATGCATATATTCAATTGTCTATTCAAAGAAAAATGCAACAAATCTATGAGACCCAAATAGACCTATATTATGACAGGATATGGGGAGAAGATGTTTTCATGATTGCTCTGTTTTTTGCCTGTCCAAGTTTTAGAAAACAAAATACCCCCTACACCACTGTCTCCCCTTAACAAACTTAAGTGTAGAGGACAGTGTATTAGTGCATGAATTTGACAATTCATTGACTGCAAAGTTGAAACCCTTAAGTAACCAAGGAGGTTAAATGTGTCAGGCAGAATCATCCTTTGAGTCCTACTCCCTAGCTGATCTGCGGCAGAAGTGGGCGTGACCAGGTGTGAGTGGGGGCGTGGTCGGCACACAGGGGGCATGGTCGGTGTGAATGGCCGTGAGGGGCGTGGTCGGGCATGAAGGGGGCATGGCCGGGCACGGTCACAAGATAGAAAGAGGAGGGGAGAGAGAGAGAGAGAAGAGAAGAGGGGGGGAGAGGGGGAGGAGAGGGGGGAGAGAGAGAGGAGGGAGAGAGGAGGGGGGGAGAGAGAGGAGGGGGGAGAGAGAGAGGAGAGAGGGGGGAGAGGGGGAGAGAGAGAGAGGAGAGAGGGGGGAGAGGGGGAGAAAGAGAGAGGAGACGGGGGAGATAGAGAGAGGAGACGGGGGAGATAGAGAGGGAAGGGGGGGAGAGAGGGAAGGGGGGAGAGAGGAGAGGGGGGGAGAGAGGAGAGGGGGGAGAGAGAGAGGAGGGGGGGAGAGAGAGAAGAGGGGGAGAGAGGAGAGGGGGGGAGAGAGAGAGGAGAGGAGGGGGAGAGAGGAGAGGGGGGGAGAGAGGAGTGGGGGGGAAGAGAGAGGAGAGGGGGGGGAGAGAGAGAGGAGAGGGGGGAGAGAGAGAGAGGAGGGGGAGGGGAGAGAGGAGAGGAGGGGAGAGAGGAGAAGGGGGAAGAAAGAGAGGAGAGGGAAAGAGAGAGGAGAGGGGGGGGGAGAGGAGAAGGGGGAAGAAAGAGAGGAGAGGGGGAGAGAGAGGAGAGGGGGGGGGAGAGAGGAGAAGGGATGAGAGGAGAGGGGGGGAGAGAGAGGAGAGGGGGGGGAGAGAGAGGAGAGGGGGGGAGAGAGAGGAGAGGGGGGGAGAGAGAGGAGAGGGGGGGAGAGAGAGGAGAGGGGGGAGAGAGGAGAGGGGGGGGAGAGAGAGGAGAAGAGGGGGAGAGAGAGGAGAGAGGAGAGCGGGGAGAGGAGGGGGAGAGAGAGGAGAGAGGGGGGAGAGAGGAGGGGGGAAGAGATAGGAGAGGGGAGAGAGAGGAGAGGAGAGGGGAGAGAGAGGAGGGGGGAAGAGAGAGGAGAGGGGAGGGAGTGGAGAGGGGAGAGAGTGGAGAGGGGAGAGAGAGGAGAGAGGAGAGGGGGGAGAGGGGGAGGGAGAGAGGAGAGGGGGGAGAGAGGAGAGGGGGGAAAGAGAAGAGGGCGGGAGAGAGGAGAGGGGGAGAGAGAGAGGAGAGGGGTAAGAGAGAGAGGAGAGGGGTAAGAGAGAGAGGAGGGGAGAGAGAGAGGAGAGGGGGGAGAGAGAGGAGAGGGGGGAGAGAGAGGAGAAGGGGGGAGAGAGAGGAGAGGGGGAGAGAGAGAGGAGAGGGGGAGAGAGAGAGGAGAGAGGAGAGGGGGAGAGAGAGAAGAGGAGAGGGGAGAGAGAGGAGAGGGGGGAGAGAGAGAGGAGAGGGGGGAGAGAGAGGAGGGGGGAGAGAGGAGAGGGGGCAGGGAGAGAGGAGAGGGGGGGAGAGAGAGGAGGGGGGAGAGAGAGGAGGGGGGGAGAGAGAGGAGGGGGAGAGAGAGGAGGGGGGGAGAGAGAGGAGAGGGGGGAGAGAGAGAGGGGAGAGGGGGGAGAGAGAGGAGAGGGGGAGAGAGAGAGAGGAGAAGGGGGGAGAGAGGAGAAGGGGGGAGAGAGAGAGGAGAGGGGGGAGAGAGAGAGAGGAGGGGAGAGAATGAGGAGATGGGGGAGAGAGAGGAGAGGGGGGAGAGAGAGGAGAGGGGGGAGAGAGGAGAGGGGGGAGAGAGGAGAGGGGGGAGAGAGAGGAGAGGGGGGAAGAAAGGAGAGGGGGGAGAGAGGGGAGGGGGGAAGAGAGAGGAGAGGGGGGGAAGAGAGAGGAGAGGGGGGGAGAGAGAAAGGAGAGGGGGGGAGAGAGAGGAGAGGGGGGAGAGAGAGGTAAGGGGGGGAGAGAGAGAGGTAAGGGGAGAGAGAGGAGAGGGGGGAGAGAGAGAGGAGAGGGGGGAGAGAGAGGAGAGGGGGGAGAGAGAGAGGAGAGGGGGGAGAGAGAGAGGAGAGGGAGGAGTGGGGGGGAGAGAGAGGAGTGGGGGGCGAGAGTTTAAAAGTGAGGGGGAGAGAGAGCGCAAAAGTGATGGGGGAGAGAGAGAGCTCAAAAGTGAGGGGGAGAGAGAGAGTAAAAGAGAGAGAGGAGAGGGGGGAGAGAGAGGAGAGGGGGGGAGAGAGAGGAGAGGGGGGAGAGAGGAGAGGGGGGGAGAGAGAGGAGAAGAGGGGGAGAGAGAGGAGAGAGGAGAGCGGGGAGAGGAGGGGGAGAGAGAGGAGAGAGGGGGGAGAGAGGAGGGGGGAAGAGATAGGAGAGGGGAGAGAGAGGAGAGGAGAGGGGAGAGAGAGGAGGGGGGAAGAGAGAGGAGAGGGGAGGGAGTGGAGAGGGGAGAGAGTGGAGAGGGGAGAGAGAGGAGAGAGGAGAGGGGGGAGAGGGGAGGGAGAGAGGAGAGGGGGGAGAGAGGAGAGGGGGGAAAGAGAAGAGGGCGGGAGAGAGGAGAGGGGGAGAGAGAGAGGAGAGGGGTAAGAGAGAGAGGAGAGGGGTAAGAGAGAGAGGAGGGGAGAGAGAGAGGAGAGGGGGGAGAGAGAGGAGAGGGGGGAGAGAGAGGAGAAGGGGGGAGAGAGAGGAGAGGGGGAGAGAGAGAGGAGAGGGGGAGAGAGAGAGGAGAGAGGAGAGGGGGAGAGAGAGAAGAGGAGAGGGGAGAGAGAGGAGAGGGGGGAGAGAGAGAGGAGAGGGGGGAGAGAGAGGAGGGGGGAGAGAGGAGAGGGGGCAGGGAGAGAGGAGAGGGGGGGAGAGAGAGGAGGGGGGAGAGAGAGGAGGGGGGGAGAGAGAGGAGGGGGAGAGAGAGGAGGGGGGGAGAGAGAGGAGAGGGGGGAGAGAGAGAGGGGAGAGGGGGGAGAGAGAGGAGAGGGGGAGAGAGAGAGAGGAGAAGGGGGGAGAGAGGAGAAGGGGGGAGAGAGAGAGGAGAGGGGGAGAGAGAGAGAGAGGAGGGGAGAGAATGAGGAGATGGGGGAGAGAGAGGAGAGGGGGGAGAGAGAGGAGAGGGGGGAGAGAGGAGAGGGGGGAGAGAGGAGAGGGGGGAGAGAGAGGAGAGGGGGGAAGAAAGGAGAGGGGGGAGAGAGGGGAGGGGGGAAGAGAGAGGAGAGGGGGGGAAGAGAGAGGAGAGGGGGGGAAGAGAGAGGAGAGGGGGGGGAGAGAGAAAGGAGAGGGGGGGAGAGAGAGGAGAGGGGGGAGAGAGAGGTAAGGGGGGGAGAGAGAGAGGTAAGGGGAGAGAGAGGAGAGGGGGGAGAGAGAGAGGAGAGGGGGGAGAGAGAGGAGAGGGGGGAGAGAGAGAGGAGAGGGGGGAGAGAGAGAGGAGAGGGAGGAGTGGGGGGGAGAGAGAGGAGTGGGGGGCGAGAGTTTAAAAGTGAGGGGGAGAGAGAGCGCAAAAGTGATGGGGGAGAGAGAGAGCTCAAAAGTGAGGGGGAGAGAGAGAGTACAAGAGAGAGAGGAGAGGGGGGGAGAGAGAGGAGAGGGGGGGAGAGAGAGGAGAGGGGGGAGAGAGGAGAGGGGGGGAGAGAGAGGAGAAGAGGGGGAGAGAGAGGAGAGAGGAGAGGGGGGAGAGGAGGGGGAGAGAGAGGAGAGAGGGGGGAGAGAGGAGGGGGGAAGAGATAGGAGAGGGGAGAGAGAGGAGAGGAGAGGGGAGAGAGAGGAGGGGGGAAGAGAGAGGAGAGGGGAGGGAGTGGAGAGGGGAGAGAGTGGAGAGGGGAGAGAGAGGAGAGAGGAGAGGGGGGAGAGGGGAGGGAGAGAGGAGAGGGGGGAGAGAGGAGAGGGGGGAAAGAGAAGAGGGCGGGAGAGAGGAGAGGGGGAGAGAGAGAGGAGAGGGGTAAGAGAGAGAGGAGAGGGGTAAGAGAGAGAGGAGGGGAGAGAGATAGGAGAGGGGGGAGAGAGAGGAGAGGGGGGAGAGAGAGGAGAAGGGGGGAGAGAGAGGAGAGGGGGAGAGAGAGGAGAGGGGGAGAGAGAGAGGAGAGAGGAGAGGGGGAGAGAGAGAAGAGGAGAGGGGAGAGAGAGGAGAGGGGGGAGAGAGAGAGGAGAGGGGGGAGAGAGAGGAGGGGGGAGAGAGGAGAGGGGGCAGGGAGAGAGGAGAGGGGGGGAGAGAGAGGAGGGGGGAGAGAGAGGAGGGGGAGAGAGAGGAGGGGGGGGAGAGAGAGGAGAGGGGGGAGAGAGAGAGGGGAGAGGGGGGAGAGAGAGGAGAGGGGGAGAGAGAGAGAGGAGAAGGGGGGAGAGAGGAGAAGGGGGGAGAGAGAGAGGAGAGGGGGGAGAGAGAGAGAGGAGGGGAGAGAATGAGGAGATGGGGGAGAGAGAGGAGAGGGGGGAGAGAGAGGAGAGGGGGGAGAGAGGAGAGGGGGGAGAGAGGAGAGGGGGGAGAGAGAGGAGAGGGGGGAAGAAAGGAGAGGGGGAGAGAGGGGAGGGGGGAAGAGAGAGGAGAGGGGGGGAAGAGAGAGGAGAGGGGGGGAGAGAGAAAGGAGAGGGGGGGAGAGAGAGGAGAGGGGGGAGAGAGAGGTAAGGGGGGGAGAGAGAGAGGTAAGGGGAGAGAGAGGAGAGGGGGGAGAGAGAGAGGAGAGGGGGGAGAGAGAGGAGAGGGGGGGAGAGAGAGAGGAGAGGGGGGAGAGAGAGAGGAGAGGGAGGAGTGGGGGGGAGAGAGAGGAGTGGGGGGCGAGAGTTTAAAAGTGAGGGGGAGAGAGAGCGCAAAAGTGATGGGGGAGAGAGAGAGCTCAAAAGTGAGGGGGAGAGAGAGAGTAAAAGAGAGGGGGGAGAGAGCACAAAAGAGAGGGGGAGAGAGAAAGGAGGAGAGATAGAGGAGAGGGGGGAGAGAGAGAGGAGGGGGGAGAGAGAGAGGGGTGGGAGAGAAAGAGGGGGGTAGTGATAGGGGAGGGAGAGAGAGGGGGGGAGAGAGAGAGGGGGGGAGAGAGAGGGGGAGAGAGAGAGGGGAGAGAGAGGGGGAGAGAGAGAGAGGAGGGGAGAGAGAGAAGAGAGGGGGGAGAGAGAGAGGAGAGGGGGAGAGAGAGAGCAGAGGGGGGAGAGAGGGGGGAGAGAGAGGGGGAGAGAAAGCGCAAAAGAGATGGGGGAGAGAGAGAGAGAGAGAGAGAGGGAGAGAGAGTGCAAAAGAGATGGGGGAGAGAGAGGGCAAAAGAGAGGGGGGGAGAGAGCACGAAGAGAGGGGGGAGAAAGTGCGAAGAGAGGGGGGGAGAGCACAAAAGAGAGGAGGAGAGAGAGAGCGCAAAAGAAAGGGGGAATAAGAGAGCACAAAAGAGAGGGGGAGAGGGGGGAGAGAGAGCAAAAGAGATGGGGGAGAGAGAGAGAATAAAAGAGATGGGGGAGAGAGAGAGAGAGCGCAAAAGAGATGGGGGAGAGAGAGAGCGCAAAAGAGAGGGGGGAGAGAGGGCACAAAAGAGAGGGGGAGAGAGCGCAAAAGAGAGGGGGAGAGAGAGAGCGCAAAAGAGAGGTGGGAGAGAGAGCACAAAAGAGAGGGGGGAGAGAGAGAGAGAGCAAAATAGAGGGGGGAGAGAGAGAGCTCAAAGAGAGGGGGGAGAGAGAGAGCTCAAAAGAGTGGGAGTGAGAGAGAGAGAGAGCAAAAGAGAGGGGGAGTGAGAGAGCGCAAGGGGTGGGATCGCTGTACTGCAAATAATGGCCGGTGTGAACGGGTTTAGGACTAGTATCATATAATGGGAGCCATTATATGGTTTCCAGATGCTCAAATCTCAATGCCAAAGTGATTGAGGCTCTACTTAAAGGAACAGTAAAACGTTTGTAATTAAAGAGATAGGAAAGTCAAAATTAAACTTGCATGATTCTGATAGAGCATGTAATTATAAGACACTTTTAAATTCATTTCTATTTTTAAATGTACTTTATTCTCTTTGTATCCCTTGTTGAAAAGGAATATGCACATATCCTAAACTAGTGGGAGCTGCTGCTAATTGGTACTTGCACACATTTGTCTTTTGTGATTGGCTGACTAGATGTGTTCATCTTGCTGCCAGTAGTGCAATGCTCTTCCTTCAGCAAAGGATAACAAGAGAACGAAGCAAATTTGATAATAAAAGTAAATTGGAAAGTTGTTTAAAATTGTATGTTCTATCCAAATCATAAAAGAAACTTTTGGGGTTTCCTATCCCTTTAATGTCTTTTGCTTTGTTATTGAATAACATAGTAGCCATGTCTAATCCTTTTTTTTTTTTTTTAAATAAAATGAACATCTTGTTTGCAGCAATTGTTTTTTTTTTTTTAACAGCCAAGCTCCTCCTACTACTTGTTCTATTTAGAGGAGCCAATCCTTGAGTCAATAGACAATAAGGCCAGCCACGGTAGTTGTGTTAATATATAATGCATTGTTTTGAAGTTATTATCAGCTAAATCCTATTAGAAAGATTTGTTGCAGGGTTAGAATTGAAGGGATATGAGACAGCGCTCCTTAAAGGAATAGTCTAGTCAAAATTAAACTGTTATGATTCAGATAGAGCATGCAGTTTTAAGCAACTTTCTAATTTACTCCTATAATCAAATTTTCTTTGTTCTCTTGCTATCTTTATTTGTATGTAAGCATAGGAAACTGCCCATTTTTGGTTCAAAACCTGGATAGCGCTTGCTGATTGGTGGCTACATTTAGACACCAATCAGAAAGTGCTACCCAGGTTCTGAACCAAAAATGGGCCGGCTCCTATGCTTACATTCATGCGTTTTCAAATAAAGATAACGGAACGTAGAAAAATTGATAATAGGAGTAAATTAGAAAGTTGATTAAAATTCCATGCTCTGTCTGAATCATGAAAGTTTAATTTTGACTAGACTATTTCTTTAAAGGGGCAGTCTACTAAAAAAATAAAAAAAATAAAAAAAAGATAGATAACGCCTTTACTACCCATTCCCCAGCTTTGCACAAACAAAATTGTTATATTAATATACTTTATAACCTTTAAACCTCTAAATTTCTGCCTGCCTCTTAGCCACCACAGACCGCCTCATCTCAGTGCATTTTTATAGCTTTTCACAGCCAGACACTAATAGTTCATGTGTGCAGTATGGATAACATTGTGCTCACTCCCCTTGAGTTATTCATGAGTCAGCACTAATTGGCAAAAGTGTAAGTCTGTGAAAAGCACTGAGATAAGGGGGCAGTGTGCAGAGGCTTAGATACAAGGTAATTACAAAGTATATTCATTTAACTGTGTTGGTTATTCATAACTCGAGAATGGGTAGCAAATGGATTATCTATCTTTCTTTAAACAATAAACATTTTGGAGTAGACTGTCCATTTAAGTAAAAAAATACATGTTAATTCAAAGTAAACATAAAAAGAAATAGATTTTGTTTATTAACAACAAACAACTTACTTGTTTTCTTTAAAAATTAACACTTTTAATTGATCAGTGTTGCTACTGCTTACTGCTAGATAAGGCAGCTAACATGCTGAGAACTTAATTTGCATTCTGCCTCTTCTAAGCATGGGTAAGAAACTGACTTCATGGGCCCCATTACATATGCAGTGTTGCCCGCAAAAGCCGGCACCGCCGTTTTTACGCAATTTTGGTATTACATATACGGCATAGCATACAAGTTACACGCGTATATTTCACCCGTCGTCCGTATTTTTTTCTCCCATAGATTAACATAGAACAGACGCGCAATTTGGTATCCAATATACAGCGTAAGGAAAATCTACTCCATTTTCATCTCGCCACAAATTGCAGGTGCAGCAACCCTTGCACTGACTAAAAAACAACGTAACTCCCTGGAAGCCTTAGCAAACACATACATTTAAGCAGCATCTCAAATAGTTGAAGGGACAGTATACTATGAGATGTTTTTTTAAGCTTTATTTGTGTATTTGAAATAGCTGATTTTGTATTTGGAAGCCACAACCTAATCAAATGCATTGAGCTTGTAGGTATAATCAGATCTCATTACTTTATCACATAGTGTACATATACTTGCTTCTTTACTTTATATTTGTTCTTAAAACAATCACCAATACTTGGAGAGAACAATGGGAAATCATATTTGTATTACCTTTATC
This sequence comes from Bombina bombina, assembly GCF_027579735.1. Taxonomy (NCBI): domain Eukaryota; kingdom Metazoa; phylum Chordata; class Amphibia; order Anura; family Bombinatoridae; genus Bombina; species Bombina bombina. The sequence goes on from NC_069508.1 coordinate 122,910,764, forward strand.
TCTTTAGAACCCATTGGGAGTGTAATTTATTCTACTGTTAACACAGCTTGGCATTGATGCTAAAATATATAATGGGACAGTCAAGTCCAAAGAAAACCTTCTTGTTTCGAATAGGGCATGTCATTTCAAATAACTTTCCAATTTAATTCTAACACCAATTTTTCTTTGTTCTCTTGGTATTCTTAGTTGAAAGCTAAATCTAGGATGGCTCATATGATAATTTCTAGGACCTTGAAGGCCGCCTCTTTGCAATTGTGTCAAACCAGTCACAAACAAGACAACCTTTCACCTGCAGCCTTAAAACACCTGATAATGCACACCTATCAGTAACATCAGTATTATATATACCCGTGTCAATTTATATTGTATGTGAGATACATTGATTTACATCTTAGAAGTGAACATTACTATATGTACCCTTCATAATCAACTATTGTAGATGTGAGTTATAGTACAAGAATATGTCATAAACATGATAATATTACCTGTTTTTATTGCCATTTCCACACAGGTCATATTATATGTTTTTACAATATTAGTGTAATAGAACACACCTTACATGGATGTGTATGACAATTACATGGTAAATAACAGAGGACAAGGTTTATGGTGAACTATAATAATATTTATTTATTTGGCTTCTTGGATGAGGGAGCTGAGGTGCCTGTAGTGGATTTCCTTGTTTTCCTTGTTTTAGAAGATTCTGATGTTTCTGCTGATGTGCTGGCCACAGATGATAGGCTGGAGGCAGTGTCCTGCTGTTATGTAAAGTGCTTAACCAACACACCCAAGAGTTGATTTTGTTCTCTCCATCTATTGTCCATATGCATCTGCATATCAGACAGAATTTGCATCATCTGTGACTGGTTCTGAACACTTGCACTTAACGATGCTGCCATGTCCATCTGCAGCTCTATGCTACATTGTTGTATCCTCTCTTGGCCTCTTTGTATGCTCTCAGTGCTTGTTATGAGCCTCCTCTGGAGTGTAATGTATTCCTCACCCAAGGGAGAATACAATGCATTCACAGGCTCTTGAGCAGCAGGGCTTCTAGTTGCTTGTGGGGCAGGTTCAGCTGCATCTGATGGTTCTTGTGGGGCAGGTTCAGCTACATCTGATGGTTCTTGTGGGGCAGGTTCAGCTGCATCTGATGGTTCTTATGGGGCAGGGTCAGCTGCATATGATGGTCCTTGTGGGGCAGGTTCAGCTGAGGTGCAGCTGTAGTTTCTGCTATATATCCATCTGCAGTTGGTGGAGCTCGTCCAAGTGATGAGGATGATGGAGCTCGTCCAAGTGATGAGGATGGTGGAGCTCTCATGGTTGATTGATAGTCCCAATGATGATACCAGTGTGTGACCACTCAGCCTGTCCAATTGGCACTTCTTGTGACATAGTCTGTGGGCAAAATCCATGACTGACATGAGATTGTGTTGTGGGGGGGGGGGGGGTAAATACATGGACCCTTTGTGACTGTCTTGGCTCCCCCTCAAAGCCAAAGGAAGGACATTCTTCTGGCTAGGAATCTTGCCAGGGGTCATATGGAAATGGTGGTGGCATCACTCCTGAGTCCTCAACTGAAGCCATCCAACAATGCTCAGGCCTGGGAGCATACTGTTCTTGCGGTTGCCTGAAAACTGGTGGTGGTGGCATGGATGTTTGTATCCTCGTGACAGCAGGTTCTGTGGAGGAGTCAAAGGATGAGAGGGATTAGTACAGTCAAATATATGTCCATGTGGGCATACAATGTACATTGATACATGCTAGGGCCTATACTGATTCTCATGTCAAACTCTATAACATGCATGTGCACATTGTGAGTTTTTTCTCTGATTGATTTGAATATAAGCAGTATACAGGGATGTGTTTCATACAATAGTTATGTGTCCATTCAATGAAAACTCTACATGTGGCTTGTGGCCTGTATTACTCTGAGACATGTTAGTATTGCACTATTCCACCTCATATCATGAATTGCATTGTGTTAAGTAGCAGTAATGTCAAGTATAATTGTAGATGTTTTTGTTAGTACGCCAAATACAATGCTCCTCATCATGTACATGAATGTGTGATATTAAAGGATGTTATATCTCAAATACATATAGTACTGGTGTGTGTGGGATGTTACTCACCAGTATGATGTGCTGTGGTTACAGCCCCTGAGTCACGAACCGCTGGAAGTCCACGGACTGCTGTGATACTCAGGGACCTGCGTATCATCTCCTGCCAGGTCTTATACTCTATATCCAGGGCTGGCCCACCACCTGTGACAGGAAGTAATGGACCATACACAAATTAAGTTTAAAAAAACAAATAAAAGGTAAAATTATAAATAATACATATTTCTAAGATTTCTTTTAAGCATAACCCACTGCTTATTATTTTTTATTACAACTGTGAAACAGACTGTTTTATATCCATTTAAGAAGTCTGTAGTATGAATTTACAGCTCTGAGAATTAGAAAACACACTTTTTTTAATGTCATGAAAAGAGGCAACGAAAATAAATATATATATATATAAACTTATTTTCTTACACATAACACTTTATATTAAAATTTCAAGATGCTGACCTTAAAATGTCAGCCTTTTCCTGGCAGCCAAAAAGTTAAAATGACTTACAAGGTCCTGTGAACGTCTGACGATGGTATCAAGTAGCAAATGTTTGAATATCTCCGGAAAAGAGCTGGAAAACTCCCCCCCCCCCCCACATTGTTTAGAGGTGAATATGTGTGGAGCACATACTCCTGCTGGGTTTCTGAATAGCTGTCCCAAACAATATAAAAATTGCAATCTGGTATTGTTTCCTGCAACAAAACACACATCTGTGCCATGTATTTGGCCTAGTTAGGCATGTTCCTTATACCATACCTGTGATATTAAATTGTGGGGGCCAAATGTAACACATTTGCCAAACATTGGGACACTTTCTTGAGTTTTAATAGTGCTCTATGTTTTAAACTTTTCTAAAAATAATCATTTCTGTACAGCATTTAAATTATTCAGTATTGAGGGAAATCTGACTGAGAAGTAAGACACTACCATAAAATTCATACAAGTGGAAATAGATAATAATAAAGAATGGAAAAAAATTGTATTTGCCGTAGATTATTTGTTTATTACGTTTTTAAAATCATTTGATTTTTGTAGCCTATTTTAAATGTAGGATAAGGCATTATGAATGGAGAAATGATTCGTTATTAAATAGTTATTAAAATAAAAAATATAATCAGTACAAAAGTGTAACAAAAAAAGGCAAAAATTATGATCAGCTCAAGGCAACAACAAATAAAAAGTGGACATTCAATAAAATAATTCCACTTCTATCTTTGGCCAAATGCTAAATAATTAAACAGAAAAAAATCAATCTAAATGCTTCATAAAACCCTAAGACACTGGGTCAAGCAGCATATTTTGTCAGCATAATAATCAATGCTCTTTGTTTAACCCATGCATGCAGTTCAATACAAAGCATTCAGGCAGCTGTCACAATAGCAGCTGTGAGTTAGTGAATTTAAAGACTGAGAAGGCCTTACCCAATAAAATAATCAGCTTAGGCATCCATCTGTTCAATACGTTGAGAGCAATATTTACTAAGTTGTGCTATGCTGTACAGGTCAGGTTTGATTATTTATTTATCTATCTATCTACCTATTTATCTATCTATCTATCTATCTATCTATCTATCTATCATCTATCTATCTTTCCATCTATCCATCTACATTCAAACAAACAAACACACAGACATTTATACAAGTTCTTGAGCAGCAATAATGTAAAAAAATGTCTGATTGTTCGTTCCTGTGAGTGTGCTTCTCTCTGTGTGTATTCTCCTATGGGAAAAAAGGGGAAACCAGACGTGGACTCCTTGCTCAGTGTGCTTAGAGGAATATGGCTACACCTCACTGACGAGGCCCTAGGAAGGCCGAAACGATCATCTGGGGTTGCTGTGTTCCTTGTTCAGAGAGGAATTGCCTGGTATTTCAGCGTTGGACTGACCGTAATAGGCGGGATCAGACTGATATACTAAGGAAAGTTCTACTCTGTGAAAAGCGTTACTGGGCTAAAAGAAGCTGCACCCAGGTGGTAAATCACCATAGAACAGGCTAACAATAGTATTGAGCCAGTTGTTCGTTCCTATGAGTGTGCTTCTCTCTGTGTGTATTTAGTCTCCCTATGGGAAAAAGGGGAAACCAGACGTGGACTCCTTGCTCAGTGTGCTTAGAGGAATATGGCTACACCTCACTGACGAGGCCCAATGAAGGCCGAAACGATCGTCTGGGGTTGCTGTGTTCCTTATTCAGAGAGGAATTGCCTGGTATTTCAGCATTGGACTGACCGTAATAGGCGGGATCAGACTGATATACTAAGGAAAGTTCTACTCTGTGAAAAGCGTTACTGGGCTAAAAGAAGCTGCACCCAGGTGGTAAATCACCATAGAACAGGCTAACAATGAGCTCGTTGTTCGTTCCTGTGAGTGTGCTTCTCTCTGTGTGTATATATATATATACATAAATATATACTGTATATATATATGCTTAGGACATATCAATGCCACAATATATACATAGAAGATACAAGATTAAGGGCTAGATTACAAGTAGAGTGCTAAATTATTGCGTCCCCGCAAATGGGCAAATTTGCCTGTTTGCGGACACGCAATAAATAATTAGCCATTAAAAGTGGCTGGTTATTGCAACCGCAAGTTCGCGGTAGCAATTAGCACTCAGAAAATTAACTAGAGATTAGTTTAATTTTCTAAAAGTGCCCCAAATTCCCTCAAATTAGAGGGCATTATAGTTTTTTATTTTAAAAAAATGTAGCTTTTTTTTTTTATAGAAAACAACTGCACTAGGCAGTTTTGGGGCTTTAAAGTTGGTGGGAGTAGGGTGTTAGAAAAAACAAACGGCTCTGAAAAGTGTCTTTGCATTGCAGTCTATAGAAACTGTGTATTCACAGTAAATATATATGAATATAAGCATAAACATATATATTTTTAATTTCTGCAATCGCTGTGCTACTTACCCCCTTCGCTGTGCTAGTACTCATGCTGTCTGACAGCATCAGAACGAGGCTCCCATTAGAGCCTATGGAAGCGCGCTTTCGTGAGAGTAACGCTTCCTAGCAATGCATGCGCTGGTATTCCTCAGTGGAATGGTAATATCGCTTGTGCGAGCAGAAGTGGGCGTGAACGAGCGTGGACGTGGCCAAACGTGAAGGGGCGTGGCCTAGCATGAAGGCCCGTGAAGGGGGCGGAGCCTAGCGTGAAGGTCTGTGAAGGGGTGGAGCCTAGCGTGAAGGTGCGGGGCCAAGGGTGGGTCTGTGAAAGGCAGTGGAGAGAGCTCAAACAGCTCAAAAGAGGGGAGAGAGGGGAGAGAGATCAAGAGGGGAGAAAGAGAGAGGGGGGAGGGAGAGAGGGGGGGGGGAGAGAGAGAGAGGGGGGAGAGAGTGAGAGAGGGGAGAGAGAAAGAGGGGAGATGTGGAGAGAGAGAGGGGAGAGA